>NW_027514453.1:600000-900000 GCF_048772815.1 Callospermophilus lateralis | reverse complement strand
CTGTTTATAATGCAGGGTCCTATGGTCACCATTAAACGTAAACCCAACAAAGGGCCTAATAGGGGAAGAAGGTAGGGTAGAAATCCATTAAGCTTTGTCCAGAGGGGATTTTCAAATAGTTCCCTTCATCTCTTTTCTAGATCTTCTTGAAGCTGCTTAAATTTAGTGCATACTATGACTGATTTATTGGCATAAAAGCAGCATCGTTCCCCTAAGGCCAATCAAATATCTCCCTGGTTAGCAGTCAGCAAATCTAAGCCTCGTCTGTTTTGAAGGAACACTTTTGCCAGGAAGTCTATTTGGTCCTACAAATCTTTAATGGTTTCTGATAGAGTTTGTACATCATTTTAAGTTGTTGAGACAGGCGATGGTAAGGGTGTATTGCCGTGCCTAAGCCAGTGTACCTGTGCCCACAGCAGCTGTTATTCCAAGGCTGGCAATAAGTGATAAGGCCTGTATCACCCGCCTCTGTCTTTTGACTAAGGTGTCTAGGCTAGAGGTTCGTCTCCTGGGACAATAATTATATCAGGGAGTAATAAGGCAAGAACACAGCCACTGTTCCAATTCGCTGGAAGCCTGGGGAAGGCCACATTTCCTCCACACATAACAACTGTGCCATTGGGGGGACAAAGAGATGGGATGGGTGAGGAATAATTTTGTTCTGTTGAGCAATTTCCAAAGGAAGCAATTCCAAAATCCATATCATAGGTATTATTCTGCATCACGCCTAAAAGACATAATGTAAAAGTGCCTATAGGCTGTACTTTAAAGGGAAATCCGGGTTGGCATGTATTATCATTGTCCATAGTAGAATTAATAGGAACTGCCATAGGCATGCTTGCCCCTGTTGTCATGCAGAGCCAGCAATTACCAGCAAGGGTGGGGTTGGAATTATTAAGGAAGGAGAAGGTAGTTTGCAAAATATCTAATGTATTGGTATCTAAACCTGGGAACTGGGATTTCGGCTACATTAAGGGATGATATGTGAGCTCAGGGATTTGGGGTTTCAAAAGTTTGATTATCTGAGGATGCTTGACTGCATCAGTGGGTCCTCTACCATCAGAGACCCCTGTAGGGTCCTTAATGGGCCAGTAGGAAGTTTTTCCGACAGTGCCTTGGCACCAAGCTGACTGTAGCTTGGTGTATTTGCCTTCTCCTCGCTGGTCAAAGAGAACAGGGGTATAATGAATAGTGGTCCACCCTGCTTCATGAGTTTTAGTTAGGGAGGCTTCAAAAAATCATTCTCCCTGCTTGTTAACACAAATTGAGGCCGACACAAAACAAGAGACATGCATCGCCTGGGTATGCGTACGGGTTGCAGAACAATTTTGGAGAGCTTTACTTGTACTAGGGGGAATAATCTTTGGCTTGGTAACACATACCCATTTAGGCTGATGAACTCCTCTGAATTTATGGTCAACCTCGGAACGGAGGTAAGCCACCTTAGTCATGCAGTCAGCAGTCTGGTTCCAACTAGTGGGAGCCTGAGTCCAAGATCCTCCCTTGCCTTCACGGGGGGAGGGGGGGGAAGGTACTCCATGATGTTGGAAGGTGGAGGGCCCAGGCCTCCGTGCACAAACCTGTTCAGCAGAAGTGCCTTAAGCAGGATCCTCACACAGATTGTTGGATGGATCCGAAAAAGGGGAAAATTTGTACTCAGGGAGAGGGCCTCCGTCCCCGGTTTGAGGTAAGTCATTAACCTGTTTAACCAGGCATTCTGGTAACCATCTTGGGGCTGCTAGCTCTTGGTCCAAAACACAAGCTGAGCCACATTCCCAGATGAGGACAGGATGTGGGCATTTCCATTTATTTGTAAGGGGATTTCGCCACATAACAGGTGGCTGATCAGAATTGGAAAAGGGATGCCAGTGTGTGTCTGCAGCCGAAAGGCCTTCACTGTCTAGGGTAAGAAAAGAAAGGGCAAATAATGCATGGTTAAGGCAATGCCTGTGAGTGGTAAATACAAGGGCGGAAGCCTTAAGGCGGGATAGCCAAGTCTTTAAGGTAAGGTGGAACATTCCACAATGCCTTGGCCCTGAGGTTTGTATTGAATTCCAGTAGGATGACAAAATTGCAAGGTAGCACAAAACTGTTTAAACTTGGCACTGGTATATGGAGGACAATTATCTGTTTTAATATGTATTGGTTTACCCATTATGGAAAAGGCTGAAACAAGATGAGAAAGGACATCTTTGGTAGCCTTCCAGAATGTGGTGATGCAAAAATAAAGCTGCTGAAGTTATCGATAGAAACGTGTATATATTTGGTTTTTCCAAATTCAGGAAAATGAGTAACATCCATTTGCCAAACCTGATTTGGCAGTAATCCTCGGGGGTTAACTCCCAAGTGTTGAATGGGGAGGGAGAGAGCGCAAGCAGGGCATTCTTTTACTATTTCTCGTTTCTGTTGCCTGGTAATTTTACAAAGTAATCGAAGGCTCTGGGAATTTAGTTGGTGAAGATTGTTTAGCTCCGTGGCCTATTGAATGGAGCCACCAAAAATTTGAAAGATGGTAGGAGTTGCTGCATCAGCTTGAGCATTACCTGTGTTAGAGGGTCGGAAAGATCAGAGTGTGCCCTGATGTGTCCTAAGAAAAATGGGTGTTGTCTGGCCTGAATTAGCTGCTGAAGCTGGTGAAACAGAAAGGCCGCATTGGAAGAAGCTTTAATGGCGGGTGAAATCTCCAGCAGGGGCACAGAATGAGCAATGTAGGCACTGTCTGTATGAATATTAACAGGATTATCACAAAATGTTATAAAAACTTGTGTTATGGCAAACAATTTCACAAACTGTGCTGAATGATAGACAGTATCAAAGGTTGTAGGCTGGTTATTGACAACAAAGACCGCACAGCCATTACTGGAACCGTCTGTAAAGACAGTAAGGGCTTGGAACTGGGAGCCTTTTGAGTAATTTTGGGAAAAATAAATGGATGTATCTGGACAAAATGTAAAAGGGTGTCATTGGGGACGTGGTTATCAATTGTTCCCAAATGGCCTGATTGGGCAATACCCCATTCATCCCCTCTCTGTAGTAAAAATTGGGTTTGGTCATTAGTATATGGAATTAAAATATTATCAGGGTCTTTGCCAAAATGTTGTCGAGAAAGCAAACGACCTTTAATAATAATAGAAGCTACCTGAGCAAGATAAACGGTAATAAACTTGGAGGATGTGGTGGATAAATGTACCCA
Source organism: Callospermophilus lateralis (assembly GCF_048772815.1). Taxonomy (NCBI): domain Eukaryota; kingdom Metazoa; phylum Chordata; class Mammalia; order Rodentia; family Sciuridae; genus Callospermophilus; species Callospermophilus lateralis. The sequence goes on along the minus strand of NW_027514453.1, from coordinate 896,807 downwards.
AAGCAAGGGGAAGCCTTTATTTTTAAAATATGGATATCACTGCCAAAATTTTCCTGAGGGTATATGAGGAGTGTGTAAAAGAACCAGAACCAGAGGAAGGTTATAAGAAATTTGTGTAACAAACTGTTTGGCAATGGCCTCTGTGACTTGGTTTAATGCCTGTCATGCCTCGGGAGTAAGCTTTTGAGGGGAGGAAGGGTAGGAATCACCTCTCAAAATATCATTAAGGGGCAAAAGTACACAAGTGGATAATTATAAATATGTTCTTAGCCATTGAATATCTCCCAGTAATTTTTGAGAATCATTAAGGGTGTGAAGATGGTTCACACGCAGTTGTATTTTATGAATTTGGATCTGATTATCTTGAAGTTTAAGGCCCAAATAGGTATAAGGGTCCTGTGTTTAAACCTTATCAGGAGCTATCCGTAGTCTCAAGGTAGTGAGGGTTTTCTAAAGGTCCAAGTAACAATTATTAAGGTCATGGTAATTAGGTGCAGCAATTAAAAATTCATCCATATTATGTAAAACATAAAATTGTGGTCATCACTCTCTCACAGGGTCTACTGCTTGAACAACTTATATTTAGCAAAGACTAGGGCTGTTGGCCATACCTTGGGGAAGAACCTTCCATTGAAATCTCTGCATAGGGCCGTGGAAATTAATGCAAGGGAGACTAAAGGCAAAATAGGGTCTATCCTCAGGATGTAAAGGAATGGTAAAAAAGCAAACTTTTAAGTCAATAACCATTTTACAATAGTTTTGGGAATAGCCATTGGTGTGGGAATTCGAGACAGTAGTGCTCCCATCAGGCACATAACTTTATTACTGGCACACAAATATTGTAAAAGATGCCGCTTGTCTGATTTATTCTTGATAACAAAAATAGGAGTAATCCATGGTGAGGTTGAGGGCTCTACATGGCCGGCTGCCAGCTGTTCCTGCACTAACATGGAGGCAGCCTCCAATTTTTTGGGGGGGTAAGGGGCCACTGATCCACCCACACAAGAGTCTGAGTCTCCCAAATAATTTTATCTGCATGGGGTACAGGAGGGTCAGGAACCGACACTAAAAATCAGAATACCCAAGTCCATATGTATTTGTTTTTTTTATGGGTTTTATAGTCCCCACCAGTCCTTGTCTCAGTCTCACAAGGCCTGTACCAGGGACAAAATTTATACGAAGCATTTGATGAGTCATCATGGAATTGGGACTGGCAAGAATGACTTCCATTTGACTCAAAATATCTCGGCCCCATAGGTTAACAGGGAGGTCAGGAACAATGAAAGGAGTGACAGTCACCTTATTACCCTCTTTATCAGTAAAGCTAAGAGCCCTAGAACTGACATGGGGATTTTTTGACTCTTAACCCTTTTAGGTCATTCAAGGATGGGGTGATGGGCCAACCTGATGGCCAGTATTTGTGAGAAATAATTGTGGCATCAGCTCCAGTATCTAGAATTCCTTGGAATTCCTTTTTTTCAATAAGTAAGGTAAGGGTGGGTCTATTGTGAGAAATGGGCTGAACCCAATATACATCAGAGGAGCCGAGGGAGGCTGTCCCCCATTTTATGTTTGGGCGGTGGAAGTGCCTCCTGAATCCAAGGGAAGGAATATTAATTGTGCAAGTCTTGTTCCTGCTGGGATGGCCGCAACTCCATTAATAGCTGTTGCTAGTATTTTTATTTCTCCAGTGAAATCATTATCATTAATGCCAGGGAAGACCTGAACACCATTTAAGGTAGCAGAGACTCTTCCAAGAATAAGGGCACTCGTATGAGATGAAGGGGGACCCATAATTCTAGTGGGTATTATCTGGTGCCCTTGCATTGAGTCTAATATTGTATCGGTGGTGGCACAGAGGTCCAATCCTGCGCTGCCTGGGGTGTCTAGTTGGAGGGAGGCAATTGTGGGGAAGAATTTTGTGGTAGGTTTGGAGTTTGGAAGGGAATAAACCTTATTGCCCCTGGTTTTGTCCTGGGGGAGGTCGTGGCCAGGGGCTGGCCCCGCAGGGTTTTCCTGAGAAGCAGGAAGAAATAGGCTGTCTGAGGCCATTTGTCTTAGATCTACACTTACTGGCCCAGTGATGACATTTACCACATCTAGAACAAAGGGTAGCTGGGGGCGGTTTAGCCCCAGTTTGAGGAGACGATATTCCTACGCTTTGTTTGTCTTTCAGACACTTGCGTGCAAAATGGCCAGGTTGTTTACAAGTAAAGCAAGTACATGAGCCAGGATTGTGAAAGGCCTTGATAAAGGGGGCATGTAGGGCGAGACCCATGGCATGGGCTGCACCCACCCCTGCACAGAGTCTAATAAAGTCCGAAAGTTTCCCTTTTTCCTTATGTGGTCGAAGAACATCCTGACATGCCAGGTTGGCGTTTTCAAAGGCAAGATGTTGTACAAAAGTTCTTTTGCTTTCGCTTGGTCCAAGCAAGCATTCTGCAGCTAGGTTAAGCCGGGGAACAAGGTTTCTATAAGGGTCGTTGGGTCCTTGTCAAATTTTTGCCAAAGAAGTGGTAGCCGAGCCAGTTTGAGGGAGGCATCTCCAAGCATGTAAGCAAGCCATCTGAATCTGCGCCAAAATTCCAGCAGGAAAACGTGCCTATTTAGTTTTAGTGTCAAATGGCGCATAGCCCACTAGCTTAACATAAGTTCAGGATTTAGAGGAGGCCTTAGTTAATTTTTTTTGAGCAGTTTCCTGACAGTGCTCCTCGAAATCTGCATTCCATAACAGGAAATCTCCGGCACTGAGGGTAGCTCGGTCTAAAAATTTCCAATCATTGGGAGTAAGCCATTGTGCGCTGTGGCTTTCTAATAAAGTCAACTTGTAGGGCACAGTGGGGCCATTGTGAGCACAAGTCTTTTTATGTTTTTCAAGAAAACGCAGGCTTAATTTTTTTGTAGACACTCTGGGTTCCTTCCTGCCTAGGGGTGAACTCCTCATCCTCTGAGTCCTGATCTCCTTGATCCATTTCCCCCACTTCCTCCTCTTGATCCTCGTCTAAGTCTTTGACCTCAGCCTGGGCAGGCTTATCTATCTGACTGCGGGTGACTGGGAAGGCGAGAACAGGCTGATGGAGTGGCTTAGCCTTTGTATTAGACCGCCGTGGGCCAGTTTGCATTGACTCCGTGCCTAAGGCTAATGAACAGAGCTCAGAGTCTAGGGATCTTAATTCTTTTAAAAGTTTGATCTGTTCCCGTCTATGTTGGAGAGACTCTCACAAGGGAGCCAGGCTAGGCAAGGGAAGTGGGGAAAAATATCTGGGTTGCATTTTGCTCCTGAAAGGCTGGAGCACAAAAGGCAGGAGGGATATAGGAGGTAGGTAGATGTGTAAGTCCTATAGGCTGTGGCAGGGTCCTGAGAGGTGGCGCATCTTCTGAATGGTAGCTTGCTGCTTCCTTCTCCAATGTAGCCTCCGTCCCAGGGGTCAATGTGTCTCTGGGATTTAAAACTCGATAAAGGTGTTTGGTAACCATTGGAGCCTTATTCATTAGGGTGGTATTTTGAGGGGGACTAGGAAGGTTCCCAGGGTCCTGGGGAGACTGAGAAGGGTCAATGTCTATACTAACTGATGGGCATGCCGTGGGGAGACGAGAGGTGTTTTGCATAGTCTCTTCTCCAATCCTGACAAGTTGTAAGGTACCATTGTCAAAGGGTGAACTTTTAAGAATTTCATTAATTAAGTTCCAGTAAGAAAAGGTGGGAACTGGCACTTTTTCTGGGCCAAAGGTTTCATAATAATCTTTTAAACAGTCTCTTACTCTAAGCCATCTTTTGCCATCAATGGTCACTTCAATGTGAAACCATGTACACAATTCTCCTATGTATTAGAAGAAAAATTTTAAGTCCTTTTTCTTAACACGCACCCCTCATGTCTTGAAGGACTCCTTGAGGCCTGACAAAAACAAATCATGTGACGAAACTGCTTGTCCCATGGTGGGTCACTCACCGTGTGTCATCCCCACTCTCCTCCTGGATCTGTCTCTTTGTGGTGTCTGCTGAGGCAATCGCGAGCTCCACTTGATGAAGTCTTCCAGGAGGACGGGGTTCCCAATCAGTCAAAGGCTCGAGCCCCAGTCAGTGGGTGCCAGTAGTCACGGCTGGAAAGACACATCAACAGGGGCAGCGAACCTAGATGCGGAGGAATGAAGGGACAAGAGACACGAGAGATGACAGCAAGACAGGAGTTCTGATCAAGCTGCAAACTTTTATTTTTCACACAGGGGCATTTATATGCTGGAGATGGGAAAGCTCTCTTATCCAAAGTTCCTGGATGTCTTCACAAGGTGAGATAAACTCAGGATGTTTCAGGAATACAGATGGCAACAGGATGTCTCAGAGACACAGTTGGCTACAGGATGTCTCCCAGACAGGATGTCTCCATGGGGGCTGTTTCTTGTAAGTGTCAGGCTATTCTTTGAAGGTGAATTCCTTCTACGCCTGACAGTCAGGGATTCAGTATTTCAAATGGAAAATTGGAAAAAGAATCCAATGTGTATTCAGAACAATGCCTTGACATTACCTTCATCCCATGTAAGACACAATTAGAGGAGATGTGTATTCACACAATTAGATGTGTGAATACACATCTGGAATGGAAAATGCTCAGGAGTTCACAACCTTGGAGGTGGTATAGGAGTTTCCAAAAGTCAGGGACAGGGTAAAAACACCACAAACATGGAGCTCTGCCGGCCTAAATATTTCTTGAGAAACTTCATCTGAGGTTGTTTTTAGGAGCTTTAGCTTCCTTTATAGTGAGACGATCAAAGCTGGGTCAGCATCTATGTGACCTAGAGGACATTGTTTCTTATTTTCCAATGAACATGAGGCAGCAGTGCTGAATTCTCTCTTTGTAGGGAAACTGTGGCCACTGGTGGCTAAGTGTCTCCCAGGGTGGAATGTGAAGCCATTGGTCATCCTCCAATTTTTGTGGTGTTTCTTGCAGCTGCACTGGGAGTTTGATATTTGCTTCACAAAATACAAGAAGTTCAACTGGGACACAGTGATGGAGGGAGTTCTGTCACGTGTGGTGGGTAAGGGTCTGCAGGAGAATGCACCAACAAGGCTTCTATCCCACATAGCTTGCCCTCTTGACCATAGCAATCTGATTGTAAACATTGCCCTGAATCCTCTCCATATAACAAGATGCCTTTACATACAAGGATCTGGGGCTTGTACCATGTCAGTCACAAACCATTTGGAAGCGAAGGGCAGATGCAGATGACCCGACCACAGATGTTTTAACACACACCAGCACACCACTGCTCTAGGCCGACTACTCAGCAGGCTCCAAATTACTGGCATCTCCATTCTACACCATTTTCATGAAACCCAGTCAATCAAGGCACTGTCTGGTACACTGATGGTCATCAATAGGACATCCATAGGTTCTCCAGGTCCACCCGGTCATGGGAATGTCAAAAATTTAAAGGTATTTATCTAGCCATTTTTCAAGGGTGAAGTTGGAGGCACTGTGGGTTTCAATTCATTCAGGAATGATTAAATGGAGAGGAAGCTCATTTCAATGAAAGCTCTGGAGAACTATCACACGCAAGGCTTCCCAAAGACAGGCCAAAAGGTCCCATGAAGCCAGACCTATTGAGGTCTACAATTTGAGGTCCATATGTGTTTTGACTTGCAACTATGGCTGCCAAGTCTTTAAGAATAAAATCATGTGATATCCTTCCCAAGATTCCCAGTGCTCTGTGGAAAGCCAACCTGGGCATAGATCCCAGTTTCCAAGGGCGACTCTCATGCATGGCCTCCTAAAATCCCAACACAATACAAGGCAATACTTCTTTGAGGTAAGTTCCAGAACTCAGTCTCTAAGGAGAATCACACCAGTGTTCAAGCCCAGGTGGACCCAGTCATCTATTCCAAGCGCCACACAAATGACCGCAATTAAAATCAAGACACTCCCACATGGCCCTCATTTTCTTCCATATAGACACTCATCATAACCTCTGGCTGGAGGTTTCCATGAGGGGCACAGCCTAAGACAGTGTCCAAAATAAGCTCCCTTGCATCCATTTGCCTAAAGTCAGTGTGGCCGGGACATCCTTCCTGTGAACCAGGAGTGTTCAAAGAGGCCTGCCGTTAATATTGCTCTTATTCTCAATTTTGAGGCCTACTGACTGTGGTGTTTAGATTCTTTATGTTAATTGGAGTCATGAGAAAACCCAAGAACCTATGGTCTAGTGTCTGCAGGGCTTTGAAGAACTCATTTGACCCAAAGGATCCATATTCTCAATGATGGAAGTCAGAAACCTTACAGAGGAAGGCGAGAAACTTCATCCAAAATGACTGCTCTTTTGGCTTTTTGATTTGCATGCACACATGGGATTTTTCTTTAGATCCATCAGGTGCTGAGAATCTAAGCCACAGCCTCACACAGGGCCAAGAGGCTGATTCAGACACATCCCTTTCCAAAGCAATTAAGAAAGAGCCACAGGTAATGTTTATACATTTCCATTTGAAAACTGTTTTCTTCAGGCTTCAAAAAGGCATAGCCTGAGGCAAAGACCTTCCTGACATTCAGGGCAACAGAAGGATATGTAAGCAAAAGGCCCAAAGCGGGGTTTTTCCATTGAGACTTTCCTGGTCACACTGATATCTGAGTTTTCTGAGATGCTCATCATTTCCTTCAGCTCTCTAGTACATGGCCGTATCACAGAGCGTGGAGGTGGTTCATATCTTGGACACAATACCATGAGCGTATTCTGGAGGTTGCCCATAATTCAGGTAGAGAACAGGAACTTAAGAAGATATTAGGTGTTGCCCATCCATTAGGCAAGCCACAGACCATTCATAAATTGGGCAGAATGAATGCTGGGAAGATTTCTACTAGAAAGGACACATGTATTTATGCATTCTCTTTTCTATTGTCTACAACCATGGACACAGTGGGATACACAGATATAGAAAGACTAGCCTTGTCAAGCGACTTACTAGAATCAGTTCACACCAAACCAAACAAACCGACTTTCTTACCTATTCTCAGAACATGAGACAAAACCACAAACCAATACCCACACCCACACCCACACAGACCCCCAAGTACCTCTGTGACAATACGGAGTGTCGTTTGATGGTGGGCCATAAGAAATTCCCTCATAATGGGCTGTCCTGTCTCAGATCTAGTCTCTGTGGCCAACTTTGTGAATCTGTAAGGAGCCAGTGGTGAGCCACTATCTGCTTTCTCAGGAAAGGCCCCTCTTCAGACCTTCCTGGCATTTGGCCATCCTCACATAAGTAGGTACCAAGAAAGACTGACTCTGTCTTTGGTAAATCCGAAAAATTTTGACCACTGGGACTGTGACTGGGACTGGCTCTGGATGCCTGGCTTTCTGGATCCCAAGTTCAGAGAATTCCATCACCAAGGAAGTGAGGTGAGGTCACTTCCTTCAGGAACTGAATGAGGTCCATACCTTGGCAACCACTTTGTCCTAACAGTTGCTTCCAAGGGTCCCATGAGATGGAGGCTGCACCTACTTACTCTGACATTTTCACAAGTTAGAATGGTATAAAACCATAGGCACCCAGGAACAGCTCTCCACACAGGCCTGGTTTGCTGCATCTTCTTTACATTAAGAAGAGAGAGGCTGATTCTGACACAACCCTTCATCCTGACCAGGTTGTTTGCAATAAAAGATGACTTTTGCTCTCTGAGGTCCTTAATAGCTTCCTACATCTTCTCCAGGGATCATCTTTAATGACCTTTGAGGTTCTCAGCAGGTGAAAGATCCCTTAATTTCTGTCTTGTAAGACCAACTCTGTCCCTGCTCTTCTGTAAAGTTAGATTGAGGGAAGAGTGTATGGTTAGGGTTAATAACATGTTCAATCTGTGTTAGGAACTATTCTGCTGGATGAATAATGTTATTGGGAACCTACGATATTTATAAGAATATGTAGGTGAAATATATGTATGAAAACAGAAATCTAAGATTTGAAACCCTGAAGGGCATTGGGCGCTTCATTGGTATACTTAGTGTTGACTTACTTTCTGCACAGATGTCTCAGATAAATAAATATACAATGGCATAGGACCTTGTACATTGGATGATTGAATGTGGAAGAGAACATCCAGTCAAAAAGGGATAGTAGGTAAGATTAGGAAGATAGTTGGTAGGTTTTGGAAGGAGAGTGAGTATAGGATTTGGAAAAAAAAACTTCTTTAGCAATAGGGTTTTTGTTAGAGGGTGAAGGTAAATGTCAGCACATATGAAGATTCAGTCACAATGATGAACTTTGGAAAATATGTAGGAAATCAGATAATAATAGAGACATTACAAAATCAGGGAAAGTACAAAGTGAGTGATAGGATTAGACATTTTGAACAGGGTTGAGTTTGAATATATAATCTTAGGAAGAAACAAATATGTAGTCACCAATAGGATTGACATTTGAGAGCATTAGGCAATGTGGACATGGATGTTTTTAGTAATCCCTGTTCACTTTCCTTTTAGGCTTTGGTACAATCATAAGTGTAACCTTTGCAATTTGTGTCCAGAATATTACTGTGATAAAATGTATATGTAGATGGCGTGACATTAGTATTTCTTCCAGCATTTCTGGGAGCAATGTTTTGAAGTCCTATAAATTAGTATTGGTGGTACAAAGAGGTGTACACTGTGTCTATGAATATAGAGATAGTGCATGAATAGACCACATTGTGAATCAATAATATAACTGGTCCCACTTTAAATAATAGATTGAATTCATATCTGAAAATATATAAGAAATCTTATATCGATATACCATCATTCATTCCAACCAGCAATACATCTAATGGTAATATTAGGGTTATGGTTTACACGAAGTGTCTTTGAGTTTTGCTTCAAAAGTGATCATGGAAATCGAAAATAATGTGTTTGGAAAGAAGTCTCATGAAAAGACCCATCAAAAACATGGAGGAATACATGTGTTCTGTAGAATAAAGTGATTGAATGTGAACAAAATGCCTATAAATTTGCAAATTTTTGGATGAAATATATTTGCTATGATGAGCATAAACTGAAGAAATAGTAATGTACCAGTGTTGAATAAAATAAATGTCAAACTGCACAACATGTCCCATAGGAATCTACTTGTATTGATGTTAAACTGGTTCAGTTACTGTGGAAATATTAGGATTTGTATGCACCTTTCACTGAAGATAGTTTTCAGTACTAGGAAACAAATATGTATTTCAGGTGAATGAATAATTTTGAGAATACTCTTGTGAAAATTTGATTATAAATACACATACTTGAATATGAATGAGTTTAGGGAGTGTATAACAAGACATATATTTCATATTTTGAAAAATCTGGAGAGTGTGTATATATATATATACATACACAAACACACAGACATTAAAAATAGCATAATATATTCCAATTGAAATTCACCATGAAATATATGTCATCTACAGATCCAAATGTATTTATTTTATTGAATATGGATTTATGTATAATGTTCTTAAACAAGGAAGCTCACTCATAGATTGAATTTTCAGTTCCAACAGCTTTTAGGAGGAGTGATCTCTTACAATTTGTATCTGCCAAGTCAGTCACCTCACAAGAATGTACGTGTGGTATCAGGTAAGATTCTATAATTGCATGTAAAAATACATGTGCTGAATAGGATACAGAGAAAGGGATGCCTTGACATTACAATCACGGAGACTAAGGCACAATTAGAGGAGAAGAGTTAGAAAATCTGTGAATAAATATCTGGAATGGAATATGCTCAGGAGTTCACAACCTTGAAGACGGAAGAGGAGATTTCAAAAGTAAGGGACAGGGAAAACAGTCCACAAACATGGAGCTCTGGTTCCCTAAATCCTTCTTGAGAAACTCACTCTGAGTTTGGGCACTTGAAATATATGTTGTTGTCGGGAGATTTAGCTTCCATTGTAGTGAGACAATCAAAGCTGTGTCTGCATCTATGTTACCTCGAGGACATGGTTTCTTATTTTCCACTGAATATGTGGCAGCAGTGCTGAATTTTCTTTAGTAGGTAAACTGTGGCAACTGGGGGATAAGTGTATTCACATGTGGACTGTGAGGCCATTTGGTCATCCTCCACTTTTCGTCATGTTTCTTGCTGCTGCACTGGGATTTTGGTATTTGCTTCATGATATACAAAGAATTCAACTGTTACCCGGTGCGTGAGTGAGTTCTGTCACTTTTGGTAGGTCAGGGTCTGCAGGAGAATGCACCAACCAGGCTTATATCCCACATGACTTGCCCCCTTGACCATAGCAATCTGATTCTAAACATTGCCCTGAATCCTGTCCATATAACAAGATGCCTTTACATACAAGGGTCTGCTGGCTGCACCATGTCAGTCACAAGTCATTTGGAAGCCAATGGAAGATCCACATGGCCCCACCACAGTTGTTTTATTGCACACCTGCCCAGCACTGCTGTAGGCCCACCTCTCAGCAGGCTCCAACTTCCTGGTATCTCTGTTCTGAACCATTTTTATGAAAACCAGTCAATCAAAGAACTGTCTTGTAATCTCATGATCAGCCACAGGATATCCAAAGATTCTCCAGTGCCACCTGGTCATGGGAAGTTTAAAAATTTCTTGGTATTTATCTACCCATTTTTCAAGGTTGAAGTTGGAGGCACTGTGTGTTTCATTTCATTCTGGAACTATTAAATGGTTAGGAAGCTCATTTCAATGAAATCTCTGCAGAAGTCTCACAGGCAAGGCTTCCCAAACAGTGGCCAAATGATCACATGAATCCAGGCCCATTGGGATCTACATTGTGACATCCGTGTGTTTTGACTCTCATATATGGCTGCCAAGTCTTTCAGAATAAAATCATGTGGTAACCTGGCTGAGATTCCCAGTGCTCAGTGAACAGCCACCCTGGGCCTAGATCTCATTTTACAAGGGTGACTCTCATGTGAATCCTCCTAAAATCCCAACACAATTCATGGCAATACGTCTCTGAGGTGAGGTCCACAACTCAGTCTCTAAGGGGAATCACAACAGAGTTAAAGCCAAGGTGGACCCAGTCATCTATTCCAACGGCCACACATGACCACAATTAAAACCAAAACACTCCCACATGGCCCTCATCTTCTTCCATATGGACACTCATCATTACCTCTGGCTTGAGGTTTCCATGAGGGGCACAGCCCAAGACAGTGTCCAAAATAACCTCCATTGCCCCTCATTTGCCTAAAGTCAGGGTGTCCTGGACACTCGTCCGGGGAACCAGGAGTGATCAAATAGGCCTGCTATTAATATTGCTTTGCTCCTCCAATTTGAGGCCTACTGACTGTCAGGTATAGATTCTTTATGTGATTTGGATTCTGGAGAAAACCCAAGCACCTATGGGATAGCCTCTAAAGGGCTTTGAAGAACTCATTTGATCCAAAGGTTCCTATTCTCACTTGATGGAGGTGAGGAACCTTACAGGGGAAGGCGAGAGACTTCTTCCATAATGACTGCTCTTTTGGCCAATTTAGTTTTGGATGCAAACATGGGATTTTCTTTACATCCATCATGTGCTGAGAATCTAAGCCAAAGCCTAACACAGGACCTAGAGCCTGATTCAGACATATCCCTTTCCAATGCAATTAAGCAAAGAGTCACAGGTGATGCCCATTGATTTCCATTTGAAAACTGTTTTCTTTAGGCTTCCCAAAGGGGTGGCCAGAGGCAAAGACCTTCCTGACATTGAGGGCAACAGAACAATAGGTAACCAAAGCAGTACTTCTCCACTGAAACTTTCCTGATTACACTGATATCTGAGTTTTCTGAGTTGCTCGCCATTCCCTTCAGCTATCCAGTACATAGCCATGTAACAGAGCTTGGTGGTGGTATACATCTTGGACACAAAACCATGAGCCTATTCTGGAAAGTGGCCAGAATTCAGAAAGAAAACAGGAACTTAGGAAGATATCGGGGGTTGCCCATCAATAATGCAAGCCACAGTCCATTCATAAATGGGAAGTATGAATCCGGGGAAGCTTTCTACTAGACAGGACACATCCATTGAAGCATTCTCTTTTCTAATGTCTACAACCCCTGACACAGTGGGATACACAGACCTAGAAACACTCGCCTTTTCAAATGACTTACTAGAATCAATTAACTCCAAACAAAACAAACTGCCTTTCTTACCTATTCTCAGAACATGAGACAAAACCACAAACACACACCCACACCCACAAATGCACCTCCTTCCCCCAAGTAGGTCTGTGACTATCCGCAGTGTCCTCTGAGTGGTGGGCCATACTATGTTTCCATGAAATGGCCTGTTCTGTCTCAGATCTGTTCTCCTTGTCCAACTCTGTGAAGTTGACAGGAGCCAGCGGTGAGCCACAACCTGGTTTCTCAGGAAAGGGCCCTCTTCAGAGCTTTACTGGCATTTGGCCATCCTCACAGCAGTAGGTACCAAGAAAGACTGACTCTGTCCTTGGTAAATCCAAACAAGTGAGATCACTGGGACTGGGACTGGGACTGGCTGTGGGTGCCTGGCTTCCTGGACCACATGTTCAGAGATTTCGAACACCAAGGAAGTGAGGTGAGGTCACTTCCTTCAGGAACTGAATGAGGTCACTGCCTTGGCAAACACATTGTCCTAATTGTTGCTTCCAAGGCCCCATGAGATGGAGGCTGCCCCTACTTCCTGTGACACTTTCACAAGTTAGAATGGTATATCATCCATAGGCACTCCAGAGCAGCTCTCCACACTGGCCTGTTTTGGTGCATCTTCTCTACATTAAGAAGAGAGAGGCAGATTCAGACACAACCCTTCATCCTGACCAGGTTGTTGGCCATGGAAGGTGACTCTTACTCTCTCAGGTCCTTCATAGCTGCCTACATCTTCTACAGGGATCATTTCTGCATGGACATTTGAGGTTCTCAGCGGGTGGAAGATCCCCTAAATTCCTGTATTGTAAGACCAACTCTTTCCCTGCTCTTCTGTAAAGTTAGATTGAGGGAACAGTGTATGGTTAGGGTTAATAACATGTTCGATTTGGGTTAGGAATTGTTCTGCTGTATGAATAATGTTATTGGGAACCTGCGATATTTATAAGACTATAGAAGTGAAACATAAGTATGAAACAGAAATGTTCTAAGGTTGTATGGTAATTCTAGGCTTAAAATAAAAACATGTTGGAGATTTATGTGTGTCATTTGTGTTGTATAATTGGACTTGTTATCAAAAAGATATGTACAGTTACATGTTACTTTTTACCCTTAGATAAAATTTAAAAGTATTTTTAAGTTAATGAGAGCCTAATCTCTGTGAAGGTTTTATTGTAAAACACAAAGGTAAAATGCCCATTCATTTCCATGTGAAAACTGTTTTCTTCAGGCTTCAGGAAGGAGTAGCCTGAGGAAAAGATGTTCCTGATATTCAGGGCAACATAACAATAGGTAAACAAAAGGCCCAAAGCAGGGTTTCTCCACTTAGACTTTACTGGTCACACTGATATCAGAGTTTTCTGAGATGCATTCCCTTCAGCTATCCAGTACATGGCCATGTCACAGAGCTTGGAAGTGGTACATATCTTGTACATAAAACCATGAGCCTATTTTGGAGAGTGGCCAGAATTCAGGAAGGATACAGGAACGTAAGAAAATAATAGGTGTTGCCCAATGATAAGGCAAGCCACAGTCCATTTATAAAATGGGCAGGATGAATGCTTGGAAGTTTTCTCTTTGACAGGACACACCCATTGAGGCATTCTCTTTTCTAATGTCTACAACCATGGACACAGTGGGATACACAGACATAGAAACACTCGCCTTGTCAAAGGACTAACTAGAAACAGTTCACTCCAAACCAAACAAACCCCCTTTCCTAACTATTCTCAGAACATGAGAAAAAACCACAAACCCACTCAAACACCCACGAAGTCACCTCCTTCACCCAAGTAGGTCTGAAACTATCCAGAGTGTCCTCTGACTGGAGGGCAATACTATGTTCCCCAGAAATGGCCTGTCCTGTCTCAGATCTGGTCTCCTGGGTCAACTCTGTGAAGTTGTCAGGAGACAGCAGTGAGCCTCTAACTTCTTTCTCTGGAAGGGCCCCTCTTCAGAACTTTCCTGGCATTTGGCCATCCTCACATCACTAGGTACCACAAAAGACAGACTCTGTCCTTGGTTAATCCAAACAAGTGAGACCACTGTGACTGGAGCTTGGACTGGGTCTGGATGCCTGGCTTCCTGGAACCCAAATTCGGAGAGTTCCATCAACAAGGATGTGAGGTGAGGTCACTTCCTTCAGCAACTGAATGTGGTCACTGCATTTCCAACCACTTTGTCCTAACATTTGCTTCCTAGGGTCTCATAATATGGAGGATGCGCCTACTTCCTGTGACACTTTCACAAGTTCGAATGGTATAGAAACAATAGGCACCTGGGAACAGCTCTCCACACAGGCCTAGTTTGGTCAATCTTCCCTACATTAAGAAGAGAGAGGATGATTCAGACACATGCTTTTAACCTGACCGGGTTGTTTGCCATGGAAGATGACGTTTGCTCTCTCAGGCCTTTCATAGCTGCCTGCATCTTCTCCAGGGATCATATCTGCATGGACCTTTGAGGTTGTCAACAGGTGGAAGGTTCCCTACACCCCTGTATTGTAAGACCAACTCTGTCCCTGCTCTTCTGTAAAGTTGGATTGAGGGAAAGTGTATAGTTAGGATTAATAACATGTTCGATTTGTGGTAGGAATCATTCTGTTGGATGAATAATGGTATTGGGAACCTGCAATATTTATAAGAATATACAGGTGAAATGTAATTATGAAAACTGAAATCTAGGTAAGATTTGAATACCAGAAAGGCATTGGGCCCATGATTGGGATACTTATCTTTGAATTATGTTCTGCACAGATGTCTCAGATAAATCAATATACAATGGCATAGGACCTTGTACCTTGGATGATTGATTGTTGAAGAGTTCATCCAGTCAAAAAGGGATAGTCGGTAGGATTAGGTAGATAGTCGGTAGGTTTAGAAAAAAGAGTGAGTATAGTATTTGGACAAAAAGTTCTTTAGCAATAGGGTTTCGGATAAAGAGTGAATGTAAATGTCAGCACATGTGAAGAATCAGTCACTATGATGAACTGGGGAAAATATGTAGGAAAAGAGATATCAATAGAGACATTAGTAAATCAGACAAAATATAAAGTGAGTGATAGGATTAGACATTTTCAACATGGTTGAGGTTGAATATATAATCTTGGGAAGAAACAAATATGTACTCACCAATAGGATTGACATTTGAGAGAATTAGGCATCCAAGACATGGATGTTTTTAGTAATCCATGTTCACTTTCCATTTAGGCTTCGGGACAATCCTAAGTGTGACCTTTGCATTTTGTGTCCAGAATATTACTGTGATAAAATGTATATGTAGATCAGTTGACATGAGTCTTTCTTCCACCATTTCTGTAAGCAAAATTTTGAAGATATACAAATTATTATCGAGGGTACACAGAGGTGTACCCTGTGTCTATCAATATAGAGACAATGCATGAATAGACCATACTGTGAATAAATAATATAACTGGTTCCAAATTAAACAATGGATTGAATTGATATTTGAAAGTATACAAGAAATCTTATATTGATATACAATCATTCATTCCCACCAGTTTTACATCTAATGGTAATATTAGGTTTACGGTTTATCATGACGGGTGTGTGAGTTTTGCTTCAAAAATGATAATGGAAATCAAAAATAATGTCTTTGGAAAAAAGTCTCATGAAAGGAGCAGTCAAGAAACGTGGAGGAATACATGTGTTCTGAAGCAGGAAGTGATTGAAAGTAAAACAAATGCGTATAAATTTGCTAAATTGTGAATGAAATATACATACTATGATGTGCATAAACTGGACAAATAGTAATGTACCAGTGTTGAATAAAAATGAACGTCAAAATACAATTATATTCCATAGGAATCTTCTTGCATTTATGTTAAACTGGGTCAGTTACTGTAGAAATATTAGAATTTTTTTTGGTGTTATAATACAATTTATTTTAGCACTAGCATGCCACAGAATGTCGAGGAAAGAGCAATGGATTTTTAGTTATCGCACTAGTAATCTATCATTAAATGACTATTTTGGGGAGTCTAGAAATTACATAAGGCTATGTAACATTTTTTTTATTTAGCATTCATAAAAACTTAGAATTTTGGTAGTATTTCTACTTTTTAATTTTTTTTTATTTTTTCAGTTGTTGATCGACCTCATTTTATTTATTTATATGTGGTGCTGAGAATATAACCCAGTGCCTCACACATGCTAGCCAAGCATGTTACCACTGAGCCAGACACCCAGACCCTCCACATTTATCTTATAATCAAACACTCCTCTCCCTCTTCTTTACTCACTTTCTTCCTCATTTTCCCCCTTCTCTCTCTTCCTTTTTCATTTTCCCTCCATAGGAGTTTTTCTCTCATGCCATTACAAACAGTAATATGCTATGAAATTTACATTTAAGAATTTTTTTATAGTCATTCTTTTTTCTTGAGAAAATTTAATAATTATAATAACCTATAGATATATTACAATACATTTATTATACATATGTATCTATATTCATGCATATGTATTACATATGATATATATACATATATATTTAAAAGTACTTTGATTAGCCTGTTAGAAATAATATAGACCAAGTCTTTCTTAATTTTCAAGTCTTCTAGAATTAACAGCTTACAGTGAAAATCAAATAAACATATTTAAGTAAACAGGTATCATTCTTATTTATCAATACTTATCATTTAAGTTTTTATATTACATTAAGCTGTGATATGGCATATTAACTCTTATGAATTAGTGAAATTTTATTTGAACAACCTTTTATTTAAGGACCATATGCACTGACATTTTAAATGGCTTTCTTGTGATTTTAATTTCTATCAATTGCATATTTATTGCCAAATACTTATTTTATTAATTTTCATATTCATGATTGATATAAAGTCAATTGTTTAATTCTTCTTGTAAGTAGTTACTTATTACAGTAATAATTCTACATCTTTATAAGAAAAATGGTACAAAGATATTTTCATGCAAAATTAAGAATAATTGCATGCTCTAAATGTTTCATTGTTGATACATATAATAAAGAGCTTTTGATGAGTCTCTTCCCCAGTAAAACATAAAATGCAAAGATATAGTTGGGTATGTATGTCCAAATAAAGATAAGGAAAAATACACATTATCAGCTACAAACTATCAAATAAAAGATGAAAAGAACAATCCAACACATTGTATGAACTTGTCAGATGATGTAGCCTAAGACTAGACCTGGTTCATGACAAAATATTCACGAAAAAATGAAATATGAAAAATATAGGAAATGATATGAATTTTTCATGAAGGTAGGTGGATTATCCTTTAATCTCAATATATGTTCATTTCAAAAGCCAGTTTTCTGGTAAAATAAATTTGTGATATTTACAACTACACAAAACAAACTTTCTGCTTATCAAAATGAATGCATCTCAACTCCTTTTTAGCTGATTTCTTCCCACTCAATTTTAAACCTTTGTTTATTTATTTTTATTGGTTTTTCAAAACATTCCAAAGCTCATGATATATCATCTTTCATACATTTGACTGAAATGGGTTATGAACTCCCAATTTTCCCCAAATACGAATTGCAGAATCACATCAGTTACACATTCACATTTTTACATAATGTCACATTAGTGACTGTTGTCCTCTGCTACCTTTATTATCCCCTACTATCCCCCCTCCCCTTTCATCCTATCTTCCCTCTCTTCCTCATCTGCTTTTTCACTTCTCTCTCTTGATCCCGCCTTTCCCCTCACAACGTCTTATATGTAATTTTGTGTAACAATGAGGGTCTCCTACCATTTCCATATGCTTTCCCTTCTCTCTCCCTTTCTCTCTCCCACTTGTCTTTGTTTAATATTAATATTTTCCTCATGCTCTTCCTCCCTGTTCTATTCTTAGTTACCCTATTTTTATCAAAGCAGACATTTGGCATTTGTTTTTTTAAGGATTGGCTAGCTTCTCTTAGCATAATCTGCTCTAATGCCATCCATTTCCCTGCAAATTCTATGATTTTGTCATTTTTTAGTGCTGCATCCATCGTGTATAGATGCCACATTTTTTTTTTATCCATTCATCTATTGAATTGCATCTAGGTTGGTTACACAGTCTAGGTATTGTGAATTGTGCCACTATGATCATTGATGTGGCAGTATCCCTTTAGTACACTCTTTTAAGATCCCCAGGGAATAGTCCGAGAAGGGCGATAGCTGGTTCAAATGGTGGATCCATTCCTAGCTTTCCCAGGAATCCCCATACTGCTTTCCATGTTGGCCTCACCAATTTGCAGTCCCACCAGCGGTGTACAAGTGTCCCCTTTTCCCCATATCCTCGTAAACACTTGTTGTTGTTTGACTTCATAATGGCTGCCAATCATACTGGAGTGAGATGGTATCTTAGGGTGGGTTTGATTTGCATTTCTCTGACTGCTAGATATGGTGAGCATTTTTTCATGTACTTGTTGATTGATTGTATGTCCTCCTCGGTGAAGTGTCTTTTCAGGTCCTTGGCCCATTTGTTGATTAGGTTATTTGTTATCTTATTGATAATTTTTTTGAATTCTTTGTATATTCTGGATATTAGGGCTCTATCTGAAGTGTGAGGGGTAAAAATTTGTTCCCGGGATGTAGGCTATCTATTTACTTCCCTTTTTGTTTCTCTTGCAGAGAAAAAAAAACTTTTTAGTATAAGTAAGTCTCATTTTTTTATTCTTGTTAAGAATTCTTGGGCTATGAGCGTCCTATTAAGAAATTTGGAGCCCGACCCCACAGTATGTAGATCGTAGCCAACTTTTTCTTCTATGAAACGCAGTGTCTCTGATTTTATATCTAGATCCTTGATCCATTTTGAGTTAAATTTTGTGCATGGCGAGAGAACGGGATTCAGTTTCATTTTGTTGCATATGGATTTCCAATTTTCCCAGCACCATTTGTTGAAGATGCTATCCTTCCTCCACTGCATGCTTTTAGCCCCTTTATCAAATATAATAAAGTTGTAATTTTGTGGATTGGTTTCTGTGTCCTCTTTCTGTACCACTGGTCCACCTGCATTTTTCGGTACCAGTTCCATGCTGTTTTTGTTACTATTGCTTTGTAGTACAGTTTGAACTCTGGTATCGCTATACCTCCAGATTCACACTTCCTGCTTAGAGTTGCTTTTGCTATTCTGGGTCTTTTATTTTTCGATATGAATTTCATGATTGATTTATCTATTTCTACAAGAAATGCCGTTGGAATTTTGATTGGCATTGCATTAAACCTGTAGAGAACTTTGCGTAATATTGCCATTTTTATGATGTTAGTTCTGCCTATTCATGAACAGGGCACATGTTTCCATCTTCTGACATCTTCTTCTATTTCTCTCTTTAGATTTCTGTAGTTTTCATTATATAAATCTTTCACCTCTTTTGTTAGGTTGATTCCCAAGTATCTTATTTTATTTGAGGATGTTGTGAATAGAGTGGTTTTCCTCATTTCCATTTCAGAAGTTTTTTTTCTGTTATACAGGAATGCATTTGATTTATGCGTGTTAATTATATATCCTGCCACTTTTCTGAATTCATTTATTAACTTTAGCCATTTCTTTGTAGACATTTTTGTGTCTGTTAAATATATTATCATGTCATCTGCAAATAGTGATACTTTAAATTCTTCTTTTCCTATTTTTATGCCTTTAATTTCTTTTGTCTGTTTAATTGCTCTGGCTAGTATTTCAAGAACTAAATTGAATAGAAGTGGTGATAGAGGGCATCCCTGTCTTGTTCCAGATTTTAGAAGGAATGCCTTCAGTTTTTTCTCCATTTAGGATGATGCTAGCCTGAGGTTTAGCATATATAGCTTTTACAATGTTGAGGTAAGTTCCTGTTATCCCTAGTTTTTATAGAGTTTTGAACATAAATGGATGCAGAACTTTGTCAAATGCTTTTCTGCATCTATCGAGATGATCATATAGTTCTTGTCTTTAAGTCTATTGATGTGGTGAATGGCATTTATTGATTTTCGTATATTGAACCATCCTTGCATCACAGGGATGAATCCTCCTTGATGATGTTGCACAATTATTTTGATATGCTTTTGTACTCGATTTGTCAGAATTTTATTGAGAATTTTTGCATCCAAGTTCATTAGAGATATTGGTCTGTAGTATTCTTTCTTTGTAGTGTCTTTGTCTGGTTTCGGGATCAGGGTGATGTTGGCCTCATAGAATGAATTTGGAAGAGCTCCTTCTTTTTCTATTTCTTGAAAAAGCTTGAAAAATATTGATTTTAATTCTTCTTTGAAGGTTTTGTAGAAATCCGCTGTATTCCCATCCGGGCCAGGGCTTTTTTTGGGTTGGCAGTCTTTTGATTGCTTCTTCTATGTCTTCCTTTGTTATTGGCCAGTTTAAATTGTTTGTGTCTTCCTGACTCAATCTGGGCAGATTGTATGACTTAAGAAATTTATCAATATCTTCACAATATTCTATTTTATTGGAATATAGTGTTTCAAAATACTTTCTAATTATCTTCTATATTTCTGTAGTGTCTGTTGTGATATTGCCTTTTTTATCCCACATGTTAGTAATTTGAATTCTCTTTCTTCTTCTCTTCCTTAGCGTGGCTAAGGGCCTGTTGATCTTATTTATTTTTTCAAAGAACCAACTTTTAGTTTTATCAATTTTTTCAACTTTTTTTTGTTTCAATTTCGTTGATTTCTGCTCTAAATTTAATTATTTCTTGTCTTCTACTACATTTGCTGTTGTTTTGCTCTTCCTTTTCCAGGTTTTTGTGGTGTAGTTTAAGTTCATTTATTTGTTGTTTTTTTTTTTTCTTTTTTTGAGGAAAGAACTCCAAGAAATGAATTTCCCTCTTAAAACTGCTTTCATTGTGTCCCATAGATTCCGGTATGTTGTGTCTGTATTGTCATTTGTCTCTAAGAATTTTTTATCTCCTTCTTTATGTCTTCTGTAACCCATTGGTCATTCAGTAGCATGTTGTTCATTTTCCATGTGATGTAGGATTTTTCCTTCCTTCTTTTCTCATTGATATCCAGTTTCATTCCATTATGATCAGATATGGTGCACGGTATAATCTCCATGCCTTTATATTTACTAAGAATTGCCCTATGGCATAATATATGGTGTATCTTTGAGTAGGATCCATGTGCTGCTGAGAAGAACATGTATCCACTTGATGATGGTTGATATATTCTATATATGTCGGTTAAGTCTAGGTTATTGATTGTGCTGTTGAGTTCTATAGTTTCTTTATTCAGTTTTTGTCTAGAGGATCTATCTAATGCCGAGAGTGGTGTGTTGAAGTCACCCATAATTATTGTGTTGTAGTCTATTTGACTCTTGAACTTGAGGAGAGTTTGTTTTATGAACGTTGCACCTCCATTGCTTGGTGCATACAAATTGATAATTGTTTTTTTCTTGTTGGTGGATGATTCCTTTAAACAGAATATAGTGTCATTCTTTATCCCTTTTGATTAACTTAGGTTTGAAGTTGATATTATTCCATATGAGTATGGCAAATCCTTCTTGCTTCCGAGGGCCATGTGAGTGTTATGATTTTTTCCAACCTTTTACCTTCAGCCTGTGTATGTCTTTTCCTATCATATGAGTCTCCTGAAGGCAGAATATTGTTGGATTTGTTTTTTTGATCCAGGTTACTAGCACATGTCTCTTGATTAGTGAATTTAGGCCATTAACATTTAAGGTTACAATTGAAATATGATTTGTACTTCCAGTCATGTTTATTTATTTATTATATTTTAGTTTGGATAGTTTTTACTTTTTTGGTTACTTTCCTCCCGCTTTACTGAGATACTTCCCACTGTTAGTTTTGGGCACTATTTTTTAACTCTTCTTCTTGTAGTATTTTGCACAAAATGCTTTGCAGTGCTGGTTTTCTGGCTGAGAATTGTTTTAGCTTTTGTTTATCGTGAAAGACTTTAATTTCATTGTCAAATCTGAAGCTTAACTTTTCTTTATATGGTATTCTTGGTTGGAATTCTTTTTTTTTTTTTTTCAGCATTTGAATTACATTGTTCCAGGATCTTCTCACTTTCAAAGAATGTGATGAAAAATCAGTTGTTAACCTAATTGGTTTACCCCTGAATGTAATCTGCCTCCTTTCTCTTATAGCTTTTAATATTCTCTCCTTGTTCTGTATGTTGGCTATCTTCATAATTATATGTCTTGGAGTTGGTCTATTTTGGTTTTGAATGTTTGGGGTCCTGTAGGCTTCCAGGAATTGGCAATCCAATCCATCATTCATCTCTGGGAAGTTTTATAGAATTATTTCATTTAATATGTTGTCCATTCCTTTGGTTTGAATCTCTATGCCTTCTTCTATCCTGATGACTCTTAAATTTGTTTTTTGTTTTTGTATGACATCCCATATCTTTTGAATAAATTCCTGGTGGGATTTAAGCATCTTTTCTGTGTTTACTCAATTCTTTTCAAGTTGATAAACTTTGTCTTCATTATCTGATGTTCTGACTTCTACTTGATCTAGTCTATTTGTAATATTCTCGTTTGAGTTTTTAATTTGGTTTATATTTTCCTGCATTTCTAGGATTACTGTTTAATATTTTTTTTAAGATCTCTATCTCCTGGTAATGCTCATTCTTTGCCATTTGAATTTGTTTGCTTAATTCATTTTCAAAATATACTTTTATTGCTTGGACTTGCTGCCTCATGTCTTCTCTAATATTCCTTTCCATCTGAGTTCGGTATGCCTTGAGTTCTTTCCCTATCCCTGTTTCTGATGCTTCAAGGTCCTCCTGTAGATTTAAGTTGTCCTGCATTGTTTGTACTACTTTTTTGCCCTTGTTTTTTCATGATGTTCATGTTACTTTCCAGCTCTATTTGATTGCTGTGTTTCTGCTTTATTCTTTAGATTTGTTTTGGTGTTGTATATCTCTGTTGTCTCTCCTTTGTGTTGGTAAACTATGCCTGCTAAAGTGGATTCCGCTTGGAAGTAATTCCGAAGGCCGAGCTCCAGTGATGTCACCTCTCTGCTTTGGCCGGCCCCAGGCTCCTTGCCGAGGTGTCCGAATTGGGGGGTGGGACTTGACTGTCTCTGGTTTGTTTCAGCTCTGGGTCACTGGCAGGCGGGCGGTCTCCAGCCGCCCAATTGTGCGGTTGGTCGCCAGCGGGCAGGCGGTCTCCAGCCGCCCAGTCACGCGGGCAGCAGGTGGGCTGTCGCCGTTGGGTTGTCAATCTCTAGCCACGCAGTCTCACGCTCGGTTGCCGGCGGGCGGGCATTCCTCAGCCCCCCAGTCACTCAGGCAGTGGGTGGAATGTCATGTGCAGGCCTGCGGTCTCCAGCCGCCCAGTCACAAGGGCCTGCCTTCTAGTCCTTTGGTTTCTCCTGCTTGTCCTGGTTTCTTTTTCTAGACCAGATTTCCCCTGAGTGATGCCTCTCCGCAGTTCAAACTGTACTCTGTGCCTGCCGTTTGTTGGGTGTGGAGGGTGTCTTTTGGGAACCCAGACACTCTATTGTTTTGATTTTTTCCACTTACCCCTCCCCCAGCACTGGCTATACACGTTTCGTTATGGCCACTGATGGTAGGGGGAGTCGAAAGTCAGGTGTCTCTAGTTTTTCTTGCGTCTTTATGCAGGCTTGCTCTGATTAACCCTCCCCCGGAAAGCCTAGGAGACATTTTATGCGAATTCCCTGCTGTATGAGAGATGAGCTGAGTAACACACATCTGTTTTATTGTTGCAGTCTATTGGAGAGGGGCGGTGGTTACTTCAGATCTCAAAGATGGTGGCCGCTTGTTTCCTTGGTGGAGTTTCTTTTGTGGGGGATAGAACTATACCACTTTCTTCCCTGTCTGAATTCCCAAACTCAGCCCGGGGATCAGTGGGAGCTCAGCCGGCAGGATTCCACAGAATCCGCAGCAACATTTCTCCCTGCTTCAGGTCACTTCTCGGTGGTGCCCCGCCATCTGAAACAGCAGGCCTGGCTGCATGATTCAATCAGCCCGGATCTCTGATTGCACAGTTGGCTATTGGGAACCCCGGCACTCTATTGTTTTGATTTTTTTTTTCCGCTTGCCCCTCTCTCAGCGCTGGCTAGACAGGTTTTTTTCACCACTGATGGGAGGGGGAGTTGAAAGTCAGGTGCCTCTAGTTTTCCCCTATCTTTATGCAGGCTCCCTCTGATAATCTCTCCCCCAGAAAGCCTAGGAGAGATTTGATGCAAATTCCCCGAAGTATGGGAGAGGAGCTGAGTAACAGTAACAGAATAACAACATTTTATTGTTGCATTCTGTAGGGGAGTGGCTGTCGTTACTTCAGCTCACCAAGATGGTGGCCGTTGGTTTCCTTCGTGGAGTTTCTATTGTGGGGGTTAGAACTGTACCACTTCCTTCCCCATCTGAAACCCTGAACTCAGCCCAGGGCTCAGTGGGGACTCTACTGGCAGAATTCCACAGAATCTGCATCAACGTTTCTCCGTGATTATTGATCGCATCTCGGTGGTGCCCTGCTTTCTGTAGCCACTGGACTGGTAGCGCGGATCAGTCAGACAGGATCTCCGGTCGCAGAGTTGGCTCATGTTTGAGACTCATTTACCGGACCTCAGTGCTAGAAATCCTTCTTCTAGGTTTCAGTGCACCCCCATTTTGCTGTAAGTTCCTAACAAGATAGTTTTTTGTCGTTCTTAGTCGTTAGTCACCTGCGCAGTGGCGCGGTACACTGGGTATGATGCTCTCTATTCGCGGCCATCTTGCAATGTCAAAATATTATGATTTGTATGCACCATTCACTAAAGTTAGTTTTCAGTATTAGGAAACAAATATGTATTTCAGGTGGATGAATATTTCTGAGAATAATCTTGTGAAAAGTTCATTATAAATCCTCATACATGAATATGAATAATTTTAGGAAGTGTATAATAAGACACATATATTTCATATTTTGAAAAATCGGGAGAGTATATATATATATATATATATATATATATATATATATATATACACACACACACACAAACACACACACCGAGACATTAAAAAGTAGCAATATATATGCCAATCGAAATTCATCATTAAATATATAACATCCACTTATCGAAAAATATACATTTTACTGAAAATGGATTTATGCATA
The DNA here is from genome assembly GCF_048772815.1 of Callospermophilus lateralis. NCBI lineage: Eukaryota > Metazoa > Chordata > Mammalia > Rodentia > Sciuridae > Callospermophilus > Callospermophilus lateralis. The sequence continues at coordinate 871,655 of NW_027514453.1, read as the reverse complement.
ATGTTGGTCAACTAGGAAGCTCACCCATAGGTTGAATTTTCTGTTCCAACAGAGGTTAGGAGGAGTGATCTCTTCTCACAATTTTTATCTGCCATGTCAGCAACCTCAGAAGAATGTACATGTGATACCAGGTAGGATTCTATTTGTGCATATTAAAATACATGTGCTTAATAGGCTACAGAAAAAGGGAGAGAGGAATTCACATATTTGTTAATTTTAAAAACACATGGAGAACTATGTCAATAAACATTAAGGGATGTCCAACTACATACCATGCCTTCTCTGAATTGCTGGTATTTGTATTCTTTTTGGGTTACTATTCTCCATCATATAAGGATTAGTAGTCAGAGTCTAGTAGGGTATGGGTTAGTGTCAGAGATTCAGTATTTCAAATGGAAAATAGGAAAGTAAACCCAATGTGTTTGCAAATATGTGCTACACAAAAATCTTCCCACTCACATTAAAAACAATCCCTTGATATTACCCTCACTGGAAGAAATACACAATTAGAGGATAAGAGTTAGAAAATCTGTGAATACATACCCGGAATGGAATATGCTGAGGAGTTCACAACCTTGGAGGTGGTAGATGAGTTTCCAAAAGTAAAAGACAAGGTAAACACTCCACAACATGGAGCTCTGCAGGCCTAAAGACTTCTTGAGATACTGCCTCTGAGTTGGGACACTTAAAATGTATGTTGTTGTTGGTAGCTTTAGCATCCTATGTAGTGAGACCATCAAAACTGGGTCAACATCTATGTGACCTGGAGGACATGGTATCTTATTTTCCAATTAAAATGAGGCAGCAGTGCTGAATTCTCACTTTGTGGGTAAACTGTGGCAACTGGGGGATAAGTGTCTCTCCGTGTGGACTGTGAAGCCATTTGGTCATACTCTACTTTTCGTGGTGATTCTTGCTGCTGCACTGGGAGTTTGGTATTGGCTTAATGAAATACAAGGAGTTTAACTGGGACACAGTGCTGGAGGGAGTTCTGTCACGTGTGGTGGGACAGGGTCTCCAGGAGAATGCACCAACCAGGCTTATGTCCAACATAGCTTGCCCCCTTGACCATATCAACCTGATTCTGAACATTGCCCAGAAACCTATCCATATAACAAGATGCCTTTACATATAAGGGTCTGCTGGCTGCATCATGTCAGTCACAAGCCATTTGAAAGCCAATGGCCAATCCACATGAAACCACCAGAGATGGTTTATCTCACACCTACCCACCTTTGCTGTAGGCCCACTACTCAGCAGGTTCCAACTTACTGGCATCTCTGTTCTACACCATTTTTGTGAAACCCAGTCAATCAAGGCACTTTCTCGTACACTCATGATCAGCAACAGGATCTCCAATGGTTTTCCAGTGCCACCTGGTAATGGGAATTTCAAAAATTTCATGGTATTTATCGAGCCCATTTTTTAAGGTTGAAGTTGGAGGCACTGAGGGTTTCATTTAATTCAGTAACCATTAAATGGTGAGGAAGCCCATTTCAATGAAAGCTCTGGAAGACTCTCACAGGCAAGGCTTCCCAAAGAGTTGCCAAATGGTCACATAAAGCCAGGCATATTGAGGTCTACAATGTAAAATCCTTGCGTGTTTTGACTCTCAACTATGGGTGCTAATTCTTTCAGAAAAAAATTATGTGATAACCTGGCTGAGATTCCCTGTGCTCTGTGGAAAGCCTTCCTGGGCACAGATCTCAGTTTCCAAGGGTGACTCTCATGCATGGCCTCCTAAAATCCCAACAAAACTCATGGCAATACCTCTCTGAGATCAGTTCCAGAACTCAGTCTCTAAGGGGAATCACACTAGAATTCAAGACCAGGTGGAGCCAGTCATATTTTTCAACAACCACACTAATAACCACAATTAAAACCAGAACACTTCCACATGGCCGTCATCTTCTTCCATATAGATACTCATTTTAACCTCTGGCTGGAGGTTTCCATGAGGGGCACAGCCCAAGACAGTGTCCAAAATAAGCTCCCTTGCCCCTCATTTGCTTAACGTTGGGGTGGCCTGAACACCTTCCTGTGAACCATGACTTATCAAATAGGCCTGCCGTTAATACTGCTCTGCTTCTCCAATTTGAGGACTACTGACTGTGGGGTTTAGATTCTTCATGTGAATTGGAATCATTGGAATCACCTATGGGCTAGCCTCTGAAGGGCTTTGAAGAACTCATTTGACCCAAAGGCACCCTATTCTCACTTGATAGAGGTCAGGAACCTTACAGAGGTAGGGAGAGACTTCATCCACAAAAACTGCTCTTTTGGCCATTTTGGTTTTGGATGAACACGTGGGATGTATAAGGTGCTGAGTATCTAACCACAGCCTCACACAGGGCCAAGAGGCTGTTTCAGAAACATCCATTTCCAAAGCAATTAAGCAAAGAGCCACAGGTGATGCCCATTAATTTCCATTTGAAAACAGTTTTCTTCAGGCTTCACAAATTAGTGTCCTGAGGTAAAGACCTTCCTGAAATTCAGGGCAACAGAACAATAGGTAAGCAAAAGGCCCAAAGAAGGGTTTCTCCACTGAGACTTTCCTGGTCCCACTGATATCTGAGTTTTCTTAGATTCTCGCCATTCCCTTCAGCTATCCAGTACATCACCATTTCACAGAGCTTGGAGGTGGTACATATCTTGGACACAAAACCATGAGGCTATTCTGGAGAGTTTCCAGAATTCAGGAAGAAAACAGAAACTACTGAGAGCAGATGTTGCCCTTCAATAAGACAAGCTGCAGTCCATTTGTAAATTGGGCAGGATGAATGCTTGGAAGCTTTCTACTAGACAGGACACATCCATTGATGCATTCTCTTTTCTAATGTCTACAATCACGGACAGAGTGGGATACACAGACATAGAAGCACTCGCCTTGTCAAACGACTTACTGGAAACAGTCCACACCAATCCAAACAAAGAGCCTTTCCTACCTATTCTCAGAACATGAGACAAAACCACAAACCCACACACACACACTCAAAGGCACCTCCTTTGCTCAAGTAAGTCTGTGACTATCCATAGTGTCCTCAGAATGGTGGGCCATTGTATGTTCCCCCAAAATGGCCTGTCCTGTATCAGATCTGGTCTCCTTGGCCAACACTTTGAAGTTGTTAGGAGCCATGGGTGAGCCACTACCTGCTTTCCCAGGAAAAGCTCCTCTTCAGAGCTTTCCTGTCATTTGGCCATCATCACATCAGTAGGTACTAAGAAAGACTGACTCTGTTCTTGGTAAATCAAAACAAGTGAGACCACTGGGACTGGGACTGTGACTGGCTCTTGGTGCCTGTCTTCCAGGATCAAACGTCCAGAGAGTTCCATCACCAAGGCAGTGAGGTGAGGTCATTTCCTTCAGGAACTGAAAGAGGTCACTGACTTGGCAACCACTTTGTCCTAACAGTTACTTCTAAGGGTCCCATGAGATGGAGGCTGTCCCTACTTCCTGTCACACTTTCACAGTTAGAATGGTATACCAACCATAGGTACCTGAGAACAGCTCTCCACACAGGCCTGGTTTGGTCCATCTTCTCTACATTAAGAAGGTAGAGGCTGATTCAGACACATCCCTTCATCCTGACCAGATAGTTTGCCATGGAAGATGTCTTTTGCTCTCTCAGGTCCTTCATAGCTTCCTTCATCATCTCAGGGGATCATTTCTGCATATACCTTTGATGTTCTCAGCAGGTGGAAGATCCCCTACATTCCTGTATTGTAAGACCAACTCTGTCCCTCCTCTTCTGTAAAGTTAGATTGAGGGAAAAGTGTATGTTTAGGGTTAATAACATGTTTGATTTGCGTTAGGAATCTTTCTGCCGGATGAATAATGGTATTTGGAGCCTGTGATATTTACAAAAATATATAGGTAAAATATAAGTATAAAAACAGAAATCTAGGTAAGATTGGAAGCCAGAAGGGAACTGGGCCCTTGAGTGGGATACTTAGGTTTGAATTATGTTCTGCACATGTGTCTCAGATAAATTGATATACAATGGCATAGGACCTTATACCTTGGATAATTGATTGTCGAAGATAACATCGAGTCAAAAAACTATAGTCAGTAGCATTAGGAAGATAGTCAGTAGGTTTAGAAAGAAGAGTGAGTATAGGATTTGGACCAAAAGTTCTTTAGCAATAGGGTTTCGGGTAGAGAGTGAATGTAAATGTCAGCATATGTGAAGTGTCAGTCACAATGATGAACTGGGGGAAATATGTATGAAAGCAGGTATCAATAAAGATATTACCAAATCAGGCAAAGTATGAAGTGAGTGATAGGATTAGACATTTTCAACATGGTTGAGGTTGAATATATAATCTTAGGAAGAAACAAATATGTAGTCACCAATTTGATTTACATTTGAGAGCATTAGGCAACCTGGACATGGTTCTTTTTAGTAATCCACGCTCCTTTGGCATTTAGGCTTTGATACAATCATGAGTGTGACCTTCGTTTTTTGTGTCCAGAATATTCCTGTGATAAAATCTATATATAGATAAGGTGACATGAGTATTTCTTCCACCATTTCTGGGAGCAATATTTTGAAGACGTATAAATTAGTATTGAAGGGACAAAGAAGAGTACACTGTATCTATTAATATAGAGATAATGCATTAATAGACAATACTGTGAATAAAAAGCATAACTGGTTCCAACTTTAAATAATGGATTGAATTGAATCGTGAACATATTGAGGAAATCTTATATTGATATACAATTATTCATTCCAACCAGTTATACATCTAATGTTAATATTAATGTTATGGTTCATCATGAAGAGTGTGTGAGTTTAGCTTTGAAATTGATTATGGAAATTGAAAATAATGTATTTGGAAAGAAGTCTCATGAAAAGACCAGTCAAGTAACATGGAGGAATACATGTGTTCTGAAGCAAGAAGTGTTTGAAAGTGAAACAAATTCCTATATATTTTAAACTTGTGGAAGAAATACATATCCTATGATGTGCAAAAACTGAAGAAATAGTAATGTACCAGTGTTGGATTAAAATGAAGGTCAATATAGACATCATGTCCCATAGGAATCTACTGGCATTGATGTTAAACTGGGTCAGTTACTGTAGAAATATTAGGATTTGTAAACACCATTGATTGAAATTAGTTTTCAGTACTGGGAAATAAATATGTATTTCAGGTGGATGAATATTTCTGAGAATTATCTTCTGAAAAGTTGATTATAAATTTATATACATGAACATGAATGAATTTACAGAGTGTGTATAAGTCACATACCTTTCATATTTTGAGAAATCTGGAGTGTATATATATATATATATATATATATATATATATATATATATATATATTTTAAATAAACACAAATATACATTAAAAAGTATCAATATATATGCTAATCGTAATTCATCATGTAATATACATCATTCAAAGATGCAAAATATTTATTATACTGAACATGGATTTATGTATAATATTGTTCTACTGGGAAGCTTACACATAGTTTGAATTTTCAGTTCCCACAGCGTTTAGGAGGACTGATCTCTTCTCACAATTTGTATCTGCCAATTCAGCCAACTCATGAAAATGTACGTGTGATACCAGGTAGGATTCTGTATGTGCATATAAAAATACATGTGCTGAGTAGGCTACAGAGAAAGGGAGACAGGAATTCACATATTTGTGAACTTTATAAACACATGGAGGACTATTTCAATTAAAAATTGAGTAGATTTATAACACCTACCCTTAATCATGCAAAAGGGAAGTCCAACTGTACAGCATGCCTCCTCTGAACTGCTCGTATTTTTATTCTATTTGGGTATTATTCTTCATCATATTAGGATTAGTAGTCAGAGTATAGTAGGGTATGAGTTACTGTCAGGGATTCAGTATTTCGAATGGAAAATTGGAAATGGATCAATGTGTATGCAAATTAGTGTTACACAAAAATTTTCCCACTCTCATTTAGAACAATAACTTGACATTACCTTCACCCCAAGTAAGACACAATTAGAGAAAAAGAGTTAGAAAATCTTTGAATTCATACCTGAAATGAAAACTGCTCCGCATTTCACAACCTTGGAGATGGTAGAGGAGTTTCCAAAAGTAAGGGACAATGTAAAAACTCCACAAACATGAAGATTTGCCAGCCTAAAGACGTCTGGAGAAACTGCCTCTAAGATGGACAGTTGAAATATATGTAGTTTTCAGGAACTTTAGCTTTTTTTCTAGTAAGACCATCAAACGTCTTTATGCATCTCTGTGACCTGGAGGACATGGTTTATAATTTTCCAATGAACATGAAGCAGTAGTGCTGAATTCTCTCTTTGTAGGTGAACTATAGCCACTGTGGGCTATGTGTCTCCCCATGTGGACTGTGAAGCCATTTCATCATCCTCCACTTTTTATAGTGTCTCCTGCTGCACTGAGAGTTTTGTATTTGCTTCATGAAATACAAGGAGTTAAACTTGACCACAGTCCTGGAGGGAGTTCTGTCACATATGGTGGGTCAGGGACTGCAGGAGAATGCACCAACAGGACTTGTATACCACATAGGTTGCCTCCGTGACCATAGCAACCTGATTCTGAACATTGCCCTTAAACCTCTCCATATAACATGATGCGTTTACATACAATGTTCTGCTGGCTGCACCATGTCAGTCACAAGCCATTTGGAAGACAATGGCAGATCCACATGACCCCACCACAGATGTTTTATCACACACTTAATCACCTCTGCTCTAGGCCCACTATTCTGCAGGCTCCAAATTACTGGCATCTCTGTTCTACACCATATTCATGAAAGCCTGTTAATCAAGGCACTGTCTGGTACACTCATGATCAGCAACAGGACATCCAAAGGTTCTTCAGTGCCACCTGGTCATTGGAATTTTAAATATTTCATGGTATTTATCTAGCCAATTTTCAAGGATGAAGTTGGAGGCACTGTTTATTTCAATTCATTCAGGAATCATTCAATGTTGAGGAAGATCATTTCAATGAAAGCTCTGGAGAACTCTCACAGGCAAGGCTTCCCAAAGAGTGGCCAAAAGGTCACATGAAGCCACGCCCATTGAGGTCTAAAATTGAGGTCCATGTGTTTTTTGACTATCAAATATGGCTGCCAAGTCTTTCAGAATTAAATCATGTGATATCCTGTCTGAGATTCCCAGTGCTCTGTGGAAAGCCACCGTGGGCATAGATCTCAGTTTCCAAGGGCGACTCTCATGCGCGGCCTCTTAAAATCCCCACACAATTTATGGCAATTCTTCTTTGACATGTGTTCCAGAACTCAGGCTCTAAGGGGAATGACACCAGAGTTCAAGCCCAGGTGGATCCAGTCATCTCTTCCAACTGCCACAAGAATGACCACAATTAAAACCAAAAGACACCCACATGGCCCTCATCTTCTTAAATATAGACAATCATCTTAACCTCTGGCTGGAGGTTACCATGCAGGATGCATCCCAAGAGAGTGTCCAAAATAATGTCGCTTGCCCCTCATTTGCCTAAAGTGAGGGTGACATGGACACCCTTCCTGTGAACCAGGAGTGATCAAATAGGCCTACCATTAATACTGCTCTCCTTCTCCAATTTGAGGCCTACTGACTCTCAGGTATAGATTCTTTATGTGATATGGAATCTTGAGAAAACACAAGCACCTCTGCAGGGATTTGAAGAACTCATTTGACCTAAAGGACTCCTATTCACACTTGATGGAGGTAAAGAACCTAACAGAGGAAGGCAAGAGACTCATCCACAATGAGTGATTTTTTGCCATTTTGGTTTTGATTGCACAAATGGAATCTATCTTTAGATCTACCATGTGCTGAGAATCTAAGCCACAACCTCACACAGGACCAAAAGGCTGATTCGGACACGTCCCTTTTCAAAGCAATTAAGCAAAGAGCCACATGTTATGCCCATTTATTTCCATTTGAAAACAGTTTTCTTCAGGCTTCACAAAGGGGTGGCCTGAGGCAAAGACCTTCTTGACATTCAGGGCAACATAACCATAAGTATGCAAATGAACAAAAGCAGGGTTTCTCCACTGAGAGTTTACTGGTCACACAGATATTTGAGTTTTCTAAGATGTTCCCATTCCCTACAGCTATCAAGCACATGGCCATGTCACAGAGCTTTGAGGTGGTACACATCTTGGACTCAAAACCATGGGCCTATTCTTGAGGTTTGCCGGAATTCAGGAAGAAAACAGGAACTTAGAAAGTTAGTAGGTGTTTCTTATGCATAAGACGAACCACAGTCCATTCCTAAATCGGGCAGGAAGAATGCTGGGAAGCATTCTACTAGACAGGACACATCCTTGATGCATTCTCTTTTCTAATGTCTACAACCACGGACAGAGTGGGAAACACAGACATAGAAGCACTCGCCTTGTCTAACGACTTACTAGAAACAGTCCACTCCAATCCAAACAAACTGCCTTTCCTACCTATTCTCAGAACATGAGACAAAACCACAAACTCACACCCACACCGACAAAGGCACCTCCTTAACTCAAGTAGGTCTGTGAATATCCAGAGTGTCCTCTGACTGGTGGACCATACTATGTTCCCCTGAAATGGCCTGACCTGTGTCAGATCTGGTCTCCTTGGCTAACTCTGTGAAGGTGTCAGGAGCCAGAGGTGAGCCACTAACTGCTTTCTCAGAAACGGCTCCTCTTTAAAGCTTTCCTGGCATTTGGCCATCCTCACATCAGTAGTTACCAAGAAAGACTGACTCTGTCTTTGGTAAATCCAAACAAGTGTGACCACTGGGACTGAGACTGGGACTGGCTATGGGTGACTGGCTTCATGAATCCCAAGTTCAGAGATTTTAATCACCAAGGAAGTGAGGTGAGGTCACTTCCTTCAGGAACTGAATGAGGTTACTGCCTTGGCAACCACTTTGTCCTACCAGTGGCTTCCAAGTGTCACATGAGAAGGAGGCTGCCCCTACTTCCTGTTACACTTTCACAAGATAGAATGGTATATCAATCATAGGCGCCCTGGGACAGCTACCCACACAGGCTGGGTTTGGTCCATTTTCTCTACATTAAGAAGAGAGAGGCTGATTCAGTCAGAACCCTTCATCCTGACCAGGTTGTTTGCCATTGAAGATGACTTTTGCTCTCTCAGGTCTTTTATAGCTGCCTTCATGTTCTTCAGACATCATTTATGCATGTACCTTTGAGGTTTTCATCAGGTGAAAGATCTCATACAACTCTATCCCTGCTCTTCTGTAAAGTTAGATTGATGGAACAGTGAATGGTTAAGGTTAACAACATGTTTGATTTGGGTTAGAAATCATTCTGCTGGATGAATGATGGTATTTGGAACCTAAAATATTTAAAAGAATATAGAGGTGAAATATAATTATGAAAACAGAAATCTAGTTTAGATTCGAAGCCCAGAATGGCATTGGGACCTTGACTGGGATAATTAGCATTGAATTATGTTATGCACAGATGTCTAAGATGAATCTATAATCAATGGCATAGGATCTTCTACCTTGGATGATTGAATGTACAAGAGAACATCGAGTCAAACAGGGACAGTCGGTAGGATTAGGAAGATAGTCGGTAGGTATAGGAAGAAGAGTGAGTATAGTATTTGAAACAAAAGTTCTTTAGCAATAGGGTTTTGGTTAGAGAGTGAATATTTGTCAGCACATGTGAAGAGTCAATCACAATGATGAACTTGGGAAATATGTAGGAAAGCAGATATCAATAGAGACATTACAAATCAGGCAAACTATAAAGTGATAGGATTAGACTTTTTCAAAGGGTTCAGGTTGAATATATAATCTTAGGAAGAAACACATATGCAGTCACGAATAGGATTGACATTTGAGAGAATTAGGCAATGTGGACATGGATGTTTTTAGTAATCCATGCTCACTTTCCATTTAGGCTTTGGTACAATAATAAGTGTGACCTTTGCATTTGGTGTCCAGAATATTACTGTAATAAAATGTATATGTAGATCAGGTGGCATGCGTATTTCTTCCACCATTTCCGGGAGCAATATTGTGAAGACGAATAAATTAGTATTGGGGGTACAAAGAGGCGTATGCTGTGTCTATGAATATAGAGATTATGCATACATAGATCATACTGGGAAAAAATATAACTGGTTCCAATTAAATAATGGATTGAATTGATATCTGAAAATATATAGGAAATCTTATATTGATATACAATCATTCATTCCAAAGAGTTATACATCTAATGGTAATCTTAGAGTTATGGTTTATAATGAAGGGTGTGTGAGTTTTGTTTCAAAAGTGATTACGGAAATAGAAAATAATGTGTTTGGAAAGAAGTCTCATGAGAAGACCAGTCAAGAAACATGGAGGAATACATGTGTTCTGAAGCAGAAAATGATTGAAAGTGAACCAAATGCCTATAAACTTCCTAACTTGTGGAATAAATATATATCCTATTATGTGCATAAACTGAAGAAATAGTAATGTAACAGTGTTGAATAAAAATGAACTTCAAAATACACATCATGTTCCATAAGGAATCTACTTGCATTGATGTAAACCTAGGTCAGTTACTGTAGAATGGAAAATTGCAAAATAAATCCAATCTGGAATGGGAAATTCTCAGGAGTTCACAACCTTGGATATGGTGGAGGAGTTTCTCAAAGTAAGGGACATTGTAAACACAACACAAACATGGAGCTCTGCTGGCCTAAAGACTTCTTGAGAAACTGGTTAAGAGGTTGGGCACTTAAATTTATATTGTTGTCTGGAGCTATAGCTTCTTTTGTAGTGAGACCATCAAAGCTGGGTGTGCATCTATGTGACCTGGAGGACATGGTATCTTATTTTATAATGAACATATGGCAGCAGTACTGAATTCCCTCTTTGTAGGTAAACTGTGGCCACTGGGGGCTAAGTGTCTCCCCATGTGGACTGTGAAGCCATTTGTTCATTCTCCATTTTCGTGGTGTTTCTTGCTGCTGCACTGGGAGTTTGGTATTTGCTTAACTAAATACAAGGAGTTCAACGGGGACAAGTGCTGGTGGCTACCCCTACTTCATGTGACACTTTCACAAGTTGGAATGGTATATCAACCATAGGCACCCGGGAACAGCTCTCCACACAGGCCATGTTTGGTCCTTCATATCTGCCTACATCTTCTCCAGGGGTCATATCTGCATGGACATTTGAGGTTCTCAGCAGGTGGAAGATCCCCTATATTCCTGTATTGTAAGACCAACTCTGTCCCGCTCTTCTGTAAAGTTAGATTGAGGGAACAGTGTATGGATAGCATTAATAACTTGATCAATTTGGGTTAGGAATTATTCTGAGGGATGAATAATGATATTGGGAATCTGCTATATTTATAAGAACATAGAGGTGAAATATATGTATGAAAACAGAAATCTAGGTAAGATTTGAAGCCCAGAAGGGAATTGGGCCCTTGATTGGGATACTTAGCATTGAATTACCTTCAGCAGAGATTTCTTGGATAAATCAATATACAATGGCATAAGACTTTGTACCTTGGATGATTGAATTTAGAAGGGAACATCAACTCCAAAAGGGATAGTCGGTAAGATTAGAAAGACAGTCGGTAGTTTTCGGAAGAAGTGTGAGTATAGAATTTGGAAAAAAAAATTCTTTAGCAACAGGGTTTCGATTAGAGAGTGAATGCCAATGTCAGCACATGTGAAGAGTCATTCACAATGATGAACTAGGGAAAAAATGTAGGAAAGCAAATATCAAGGAAGACAATAGGAAATTAGGCAAAGTACAAAGTGATTGTTAGGATTAGACATTTTCAACAGGATTGAGTTTGAATATATAATCTTAGGAAGAAACAAATATGTAGTCACCAAAGAATGACATTTGAGAGCATTAGGCAACCTGGACATGGATGTTTTTAGTAATCCATGTTCACTTTCCATTTAGGCTTTGTAAAATCATAAGTGTGACCTTTGCAGTTTTGTCAAGAATATTACTGTGATAAAATGTATATGTAGATCAGGTGACATGAGTATTTCTTCCACCATTTCCGGGAGCAATATTGAGAAGACGTATAAATTAGTATTGGGGGTACAAAGAGGTGTACGCTATGTCTGTGAATATAGAGATAATGCATGAATAGACCATACTGTGAATAAATAATATAACTGGTTCCACTTTAAATAATTCATTTAATTGATATCTGAAAATATACAGGAAATCTAATATTGATATAAAATCATTCATTCCAACCAGTTATACATCTAATGGTAATATTAGGTTATGGTTTATCATGAAGGGTGTGTCTGATTTTCTTCAAAAGGATTATGGAAATCGAAAATAATGTGTTTGGAAAGAAGTCTCAAAAAATCCAGTCAAGAAACCTGGAGGAATACATGTGTTCTAAAGCAGGAAGGGATTTAAAGTGAACCAAATGCCTCTAAATTTGTGAACTTGTGGATGAAATATATATGCTATGATGGGCTAAACGTGAAGAAATAGTAATGTAGCAGTGTTGAATAGAAATGAAGTTCAAAATAGACATCATGTCCCATAGGAATCTACTTGCATTGATGTTAAACTGGGTCAGTTAATGTAGAAATGTTAGGATTTGTATGAACCATTAACTGAAGTCAGATTTCAGTAATGGGAAACAAATATGTATTCAAGGTGGATGAATATTTCTGAGAATAATCTTCTGAAAAGTTGATTATAAATCCACATACATGAACATGAATGAATTTAGGGAGTTTATATAATACACATATATTTCATATTTTAGAAAACTTGGAGAGTCACACACACACACACACACACACACAGACACATGCACAGACATTAAAAGTAGCAATATATATGCCAATCGCATTTCATCATGAAATATATATAATCCACATATCGAAAAATATTCATTTTGCTTAACATGGATTCATGTATAATGTTGTTCTACTAGGAAGCTGACATAGGTTGAATTTTCAGTTTCAACAGCGTTTAGGAGGAATGATCTCTACTCACAATTTTTATCTTCCAAGTCAGTAGCCGCAAAAGAAATTATGTGTGATACCAGGTAGGATTCTATATGTGCGTATAAAAACACATGTGCTGAATAGGCTACAGAGAAAAGGAAACAGGAAGTCACATATTCGTTACCTTTAAAAACACATGTAGAACTATTTCAATTAAAAATTGACATTTTTTATAATACCTACCATTTATCATGCAAAAGGCAAGACCTAGTATACACCATGCCTCCTCTGAACTGCTTGTATTTCTATTTTCTTTGGGTTATTTTTCTTCACCATATTAGGATTAATCGTCAAAGTCTAGTAGGGTATGGGATAGTGTCAGAGATTCAGTATTTTGGATGGAAAATAGGAAAATGAATCCAATGTGTACGCAAACATATGCTACACAAAAATCTTCCAACTCTCATCAAGAACAATGCCTTGTCATTACCTTCGACCCTAGTAAAACACAATTAGAGGAGAAGAGTTAGAAAATCTGTGAATTCATATGTGGAATAAAATATACTCAGTAGTTCAAAAAATTGGAGGTGGTAAAGGAGTTTCCAAAAGTAAGGGAAAGTTTAAACAGTCCACACACATGGAGCTCTGCTGGCCTAAAGACTTCTTGAGAAAGTCCCTCTGAGGTTGGGCACTTGAAATATATTTTGTTGTATGGAGCTTTAGCTTCCTTTGTAGTGAGACCATCAAAGATGGGTCTGCATCTATGTGACCTGGAGGACATGGTTTCTTATTTTCCAATGAACATGAGACCGTAGTGCTGAATTCTCTCTTCCTAAGTAAACTGTGGACACTGGAACCTAAGTGTCTCCCCGTGTGAACTGTGAAGCCATTTGGTCATCCTCCACTTTTCGTGGTGTTTCTTGCTGCTGCACTGGGAGTTTGGTATTTGCATCACGAAATACAAGGAGTTCAACTGGGACACAGTGCTGGAGGGAGTTCTGTCACGTGTGTATGGTCAGGTTCTGCAGGAGAATGCACCATCCAATATTCTATCTCTCATTGTTTGCCCCCGTGTCCATAGCAACCTGATTCTGAACATTTACCTGAAACCAAACCATATAACAATTTGCCTTTACATATAAGGGTCTGCTGGCTGCACCTTGTGAGTCACAAGCCATTCTATATAAATGCCACATTTTTAATCCATTCATCTAATGAAGGGAATCTAGGTTGGTTCCACAGTCTTGCAATTGTGAATTGTGCTGCTATGAACATCGATTTATCAGTATCTCTGTAGCATGCTCTTTTTAGTACTTTAGGGAATAGACCGAGAAGGGGAATAGGTCAAATGGTGGTTCCATTCCCAGCTTTCCAAGAAATCTCCATACTGCTTTCCAAATTGGCTGCACCAATTTGCAGTCCCACCAGCAATGTACAGGTGTGCCCTTTTCCCCACATCCTCGACAGCACATGATGGCGTTTGACTTCATAATGGCTGCCGATCTTACTGCAGTGAGATGGTATCTTAGGGTGGGTTTGTTTTGCTTTTCTCTGACTGCTAGAGATGGTGAGCATTTTTTCATGTACTTATTGATTGATTGTATGTCCTCCTCTGAGAAGTGTCTGTTCAGGTCATTGGCCCATTTGTTGATTGGGTTATTCATTTTCTTATTGTTTAATTTTTTTGAGTTCTTTGTATACTCTGGATATTAGGGCTCTATCTGAAGTGTGAGGAGTAAAGATTTGTTCCAAGGATGTAGGCTCCCTATTTACCTCTCTTATTGTTTCTTTTGCTGAGAAAAATGTATTTAGTTTGAGTAAGTCCCATTTGTTGATTCTAGGGATTAACTCTGGTGCTATGGGTATCCTATTGAGAAATTTGGAGCCCGACACCACAGTATGTAGATGGTGGCAAAAGTTTTCTTCCACCAGATGCAGTGTCTCTGATTTGATATCAACCTCCTAGATCTATTTTGAGTTAACTCTTGTGCATGGTGAGAGGAGGGGATTCAGTTTCATTTTGTTACATATGGAATTCTAGTTTTCCCAGCACTATTTGTTGAAGATGCTATCCTTCCTCCATTGCATGCTTTTAGTCCCTTTATCAAATATAAGATAGCTGTAGTTTTGTGGATTGGTTTCTGTGTCCTCTATTCTGTATCACTGGTCCACCCGCCTGTTTTGTCACCAGTACCATGCTATTATTGTTACTATTGATCTGTAGTATAGTTTGAGGTCTGGTATCGGTATACTGCCTGATTCACACTTCCTGCTTAGAGCTGTTTTTGCTATTCTGGGTCTTTTATTTTTCCATATGAATTTCATAATTGTTTTATCTATTTCTACAAGAAATGACCTTGAGATTTTGATTGGCATTGCATTAAACCTATAGAGAACTTTTGGTAATATCGTCATTTTGATGATGTTAGTTATGCTTATCCATGAACAGGGTATATTTTTCCATTTTCTAAGATTTTCTTCTATTTCTCTCTTTAGGGTTCTGTAGTTTTCATTGTATATGTCTTTCACCTCTTTTGTTAGGTTGATTCCCAAGTATTTTATTTATTTTTTTGATGATATTGTGAATGGACTGATTGTCCTCATTTCCATTTCAGAGGATTTGTCGCTGATATACAAAAATGCCTTTGATTTATGCGTGGTGATTTAATATCCTGCCACTTTGCTGAATTCATTTATTACCTCTAATAGTTTCTTTGTAGACCCTTTTGGGTCTGCTAGGTATAGAATCATGTCTTTTGCAAATAGCGATAATTGGAGTTCTTCTTTTCCTATTTTAATGCCTTTAATTTCTTTAGTCTTTCTAATTGCTCTGGCCAGTGTTTCGATAACTATGTTGAACAGAAGGGGTGAGAGAGGGCATCATTGTCTTGCTCCAGATTTTAGGGGGAATGCCTTCAATTGTTCTCCATTCAGAATGATGCTAGCCTGAGGCTTAGCAAAGATTGCTTTTACAATATTGAGGTATGATTCTGTTATCCCTAGTTTTTCTAGAGTTTTGAACGTAAAGTGATGCTGTACCTTGTCAAATGCTTTTTCTGCATCTCTCGAGATGATCATATGGTTCTTATTTTTAAGTCTATTGATGTGATGAATAACATTTATTGATTTCCGTATATTGTACCAGCCTTGCATCCCAGGAATGAATCCTACTTGATTATGGTGCACATTTTTTTTATATATATGTTTTTGTGTCTGATTCGCCAGAATTTTTTTGAGGATTTTTGCATTTTTCCTGAAATACCTTGAAAAGTATTGGTTTTTGTTCTTCTTTAAAGGTTTTGTATAATTCTGCTCTATACCCATACGGTCCTGGGCTTTTCTTAGTTGGTAGTATTTTGATGGTTTCTTCTATTTCCTCAATTGATATTGGAATGTTTAAGTTGTCTATATCCTCCTGACTCAATCTGGGCACATCATATGACTTAAGAAATTTATCAATGCCTTCACTATATTCTATTTTATTGGAGTATATTAATTCAAAATAATTTCTGATTTTCTTCTGTATTTCTGAAGTGTCTCTTGTTATATTTCCTTTTTCATTTCATATGCTAGTAATTTGAGTTCTCTTTCTTCTTCTCTTTGTTAGCATGGCTAAGGGTCTGTCGATTATATTTATTTTTTCAAAAAACCAATGTATTGTTTTGTCAATTTTTTTAATTGTTTCTTTTGTTTCGATTTCATTAATTTCTTCTCTGATTTTAATTATTTGTTGCCTTCTACTTCTTTTGCTGTTGTTTGCTCTTGTTTGTCTAAGATTTTGAGATGAATTATGAGATCATTTATTTGTTGGTTTTTTCTTTTTCTAAGGAATGAACTCAAGCAATGAATTTTCCTCTTGGAACTGCTTTCAATGTGTCCCATAGATTCCGATATATTGTGTCTGTGTTTTCATTTATCTCTAAGAATTTTTTAATTTCTTCCTTGATGTCTTCTATAACCCATTGATCATTCAGAAACCTATTGTTCATTCTCCAAGTGATGAATGATTTTTCCTTCCTTTTTTTATCGTTGATTTTTAATTTCATTCCATTATGATCAGATAAAATGCATGGTATTATCTCTACTCCTTTTTATTGTCTAAGAATTGCCCTGTGACATAATATATGATGTATTTTTGAGAAGGATCCATGTTCTGCTGAGAAAAAAGTGTAACTTCTTGATGATGGGTTGTATATTGTATATATGTCAATTAAGTCTAGGTTATTAATTGTGTTATTGAGTTCTATAGTTTCCTTATTCAACTTTTGTTTGGAAGATCTGTCCAGTGGTGAGAGAGGTGTGTTCATGTCTCCCATGATTACTGTATTGTGGTCTATTAGACTCTTGAAATTGAGAAGAGTTTGTTTGATGAACAAAGCTGCACCATTGTTTGTGGCATATATATTTATGATTGTTATGTCTTGTTGGCGTATGGTTCCCTTGAGTAGTATGTAGTGTCCTTCTTTATCCCTTTTGATTAACTTTGGCTTGAAATCTATTTTATTTGATATGAGTATGGACACTCCTGCTTGTTTCCGAAGTTCATAAGAGTGATACGATTTTTCCAAGTATCACCCTCAGTCTATGTATGTCTTTTCCTATAAAATGCGTCTCCTGTAGGCAGCATTTTGTTGGTTCTTGTTTTGTGATCCATTCTACTAGCCTGTGTCTCTTAATTGGTGAGTTTAAGCCATTAAGATTTTTGGTTATTATTGAGATATGGGTTGTTCTTCCAGCCATATTTGTTTATTTATGTTACTAAACATAGTTTGTTTTCCTCTTTGATTATTTTCCCCCCTTTAATGTCCTACCTCCCACTGTTGGTTTTCATTGGTATTTTCCATTTCCACTTCCTGTAATGTTTTGCCAAGGATGTTTTGAAGAGATGGTTTTCTAGCTGCAAATTCTTTTCACTTTTGTTTATCGTGGAAGGTTTTAATTTCATCTTCCATCTGAAGCTTAATTTCGCTGGATACATGATAATTGGCTGGAACCCATTTTCTTTCAGTGTTTGAAATATGTTATTAAAGGATCTTCTAGCTTTCAGAGTCTGTGTTGAAAGATCAGCTGTTATCCTGGTTGGTTTACCACTAACTATAATCTGCTTCCTTTCTCTTGTAGCTTTTAAAATTCTCTCCTTATTCTGTATGTAGGGTATCTTCATTACAATGTGTCTAGGTGTGGATCTCTTATGATTTTGCACGTTCGGCATCCTGTAGACTTTTAGGATTTGGGATTTTGTCTCATTCTTCAAGTCTAGGAATTTTTCTCCTATTATTTCATTGAATAGATTGCTCACTCCTTTGGTTTGCACCTCTATACTTTCCTGTATCCCAATGACTCTTATGTTTAGTCTCTTTATGTTATCCCATATTTCTTGCAGTTTTGCTCATGGTTTCTTAACAGTCTTGCTGAGCTGTATATGTTCTTTTTGAGTTGAAATACTTTGTCTTCATTGTCTGATGTTCTATCTTCTAAGTATTCTGCTCTGATGGTAGTATTCTCAATTGAGTTTTTAAGATGGTTCATTACTTCCTGCGTTTCTAAGATTTCAGTTCGTTTGTTTTTTATAACCTCTATCTCCCTGTATAGTTGATCTTTGCTACTTGGATTTTTTTATGTAATTCATTGTCGAAGTGATCTTTCATTGACTGATTTTTGCTGTCTAATGTCTTCCTTGAGATTCCAGATCACCTGAAGCATGTATATCCTGAATTCTTTATCTGACATTCCATATGCTGC
Organism: Callospermophilus lateralis; assembly: GCF_048772815.1. Classification (NCBI taxonomy): domain Eukaryota; kingdom Metazoa; phylum Chordata; class Mammalia; order Rodentia; family Sciuridae; genus Callospermophilus; species Callospermophilus lateralis. The sequence goes on along the minus strand of NW_027514453.1, from coordinate 852,990 downwards.
ATCTATTACCTCTTCTAAAGTTGAGTTGACCTGCATTGCTTGTGGTCCTTTCTTTCCTTGTCTTTTCATACAGCTTGCGTTTCTTTCTGCTTGGTGAAACTGTTGTGTTTTTGTAATTTTCCCCCTGTATATTTATATTGCTCTTGTATTGTGGAAAAGTCTCCATTGCAGGTGCGGTTGGTGGCTGTGCTGCTCCTCCAATTGGGGTGATCTGTCTACCATGCTGACCGGCCGCTAGGCCTGTTCTGCCGGTCGGTCGTACGTCTGCCTACCTTGCAGGCATGGGTGTCGGCTCTGCTCTGCCCCTACTCCAATTGGGGTGACGTGACTACCACGCCGGTGGGTCGCTGGGCCTGTTCCAGGCACAGGTGGCAGCTCTGCTCTGCACCTCTGGCTTGATGACAAAATGAGAGAGACTCAGATGTTTGTGACTCACTTTCTTTACCAGGAGACCAACTATTTCTCTCACTGCTGGTATCGATGAAGTTATCTCCTCCACTGCTTTGTGATCACATCAGATGTCTGCCATGTTGGTATCCCATGTAAATGGCAGCATTTCATTCCCTTTGTCGGGTGACCAAAGCAACGGGTGAGTCCTGACCGGCCCTCACAAGCCCCGTCTCAATCCTGTTGCCACTGTCTATGAAGGCTCAGTTGGCATTTACCTCTACAGTATTCAGCAGGACCCAGACCAAGAAACAGTTTCCGCAGGTTCTTTAGCCCTGGGCCAGAGCAGTTCCGGGACCCGGAATTCAGCCGCTCCGGGCTCGGTGTATGTTCTGATAGGAGAACGATCCAAGAAGCAATTTTCATGGGTTCTTTAGCACTGACCCTGAGTAATTTGTCTGCAAGATGAAGGCGAATGGCAGCCTGAAATTACCTATTCTGTATCTGAATGAGCTGTGATCAGTTGAAAACAGGGATGGTGACATCAGCTCTCCAAGATGGTGACCGCTATCTTCCTCTGTGGTCTCACCGGTGTGGAAAACCGAATTGGACCGCTTCCTTCCCCCATTTCAAACCCAGAATTCAGCACTGAGCACAGTGATTGCCCAGATGGCAGGAGCCCGCATAATCCACAGACTGTATCTTTGTGTTGCTCTCTCGTCGTTTCCCAGCGCGCATTGCAGACACTAGCCGTGGGGCGATTTGCTAAATAAGCAGCGTGACCCTCCGTGAGGACAAATTGCTGGTGTTTGAGTCCCCGTAGCTGGTCCTTGTGCAATGGAAATCCTTCCTGTAGGTTTTGGAGCACACCAATTTTCCTGGAAATTTCTAATAAGATAGATTTTAGCCGTTCTAACTCGTCCTTCTCCTGCAAAGTGACGCGGTACAGGTGGGTAATGAACTCCCATCGCTGCCATAATATGATCCCCTGAAGTTAGTTTTCAGTACTAGGAAACAAACATGTATTTCAGGTGGAAAAATATTCCTGAGAATAATCTTCTCAAACGTTGATTATAAATCCAAATACATGAATATGAATGAATTTAGTTAGTGTATAATAAGACACATATATTTTATATTTTGAATAATCAGCAGAGTGAATACACACACACACACACACACACACACACACACACACACACACACACCTAAATACAGACATTACAAAGTAGCATTATGTATGGCAATCGAAATTCACCATGAAATATATATCATCCACAGATCCAAAAATATTGATTTTACTAAATATGGATTTATGTTGTTCAACTAGGAAGCTCACCCATAGGTTGAATTTTCAGTTCCAACAGCATTTAGAAGAAGTGTTTTCTTCTAACAATTTGTATTTGCAAAGTCAGTTACCTCACAAATATGTACGTGTGATACCATGTAGTATTCTATATGTGCATATAAAAATGCATGTGCTGAATCAACTACAGAGAAAGGGAGACAGGAATTCACATATTTGTTAACTTTAAAAACACATAGAGAACTATTTTAACTACAAATTGACAAGATTTATAACACCAACCCTTTATCATGCAAAAGGAAAGTACAACTATACACCATGCCTCCTCTGAACTGGTTGTATTTCTATTCTGTGTGGGTTATTTTACTCCATCATATTAGGATTAGTAGTCAGAGTCTAGTAGGTTTTGGGTTAGTGTCCGGGATTCAGTATTTCGAATTGAAAATAGGAAAATAAATTCAATATTTATGCAAATATGTGATACAAAAAAATGTTCCCACTCTCATCCAGAACAATGCCTTGACATCATCTTCGCTTAAAGTAAGACACAATTAGAGGACATGATTTACAAAAATCTGTGAATACATATCTGGAATGGAATATGCTCAGGAGTTCATATACTTGGAGGTGGTATAGGAGTTTCCAAAAGTAAGGGACAGGGTAAACACTCCACAAACATGGAGCTCTGCTGGCCTAAAGACTTTTGAGAAACTGCCTCTGAGTTTGGGCACTTGAAATATATGTTGCTGTCAGGAGGTTTAGCTTCCGTTCTAGTTAGACCATCATAACTGGGTCTGCATCTATGTGACCTGGAGGACATTGTTTCTTATTTCCCAATGAACATGAGGCAGCAGTGCTGAATTTTTTCTTTGTAGGTAAACTGTAGCCACTGCGCGCTAAGTGTCTCCTCGTCTTTACTGTAAAGCCATTTTTTCATCCTCCACTTTTTGTGGTGTTTCTTGCTGCTGCACTGGGAGTTTGGTATCTGTTTCTTGAAATACAAGGAGTTCCACTGGGACAAAGTGCTGGAAGGAATTCTGTCACATGTGGTGGGTCAGGGTCTGCAGGAGAATGCACCAAGCAAGCTTCTTTCCCACAGAGCTTGCCCCATTGACCATAGCAACCTGATTCTGAATATTGTCCTGAAACCTCTCCATATAACAAGATGCTTTTACATACAAGGGTCTGCTGGATGCAAAATGTCAGTCACAAGCCATTTGGAAGCCAATGGCAGATAAACATGGCCTCACCACAGATGTTATTTCAGACACCTCCCCACCACTGCTCTAGGCCAACTACTCAGCAGGCTCCAAATTACTGGCATCTCTGTTCTACAGCATTTTCGTGAAACCAAGTCAATCAAGGCACTGTCTGGTATACTCATAATCAGCAACAGGAATCCAAAGTTTCTCCAGTGCCACTTGGTCAAGGGAATTTCAAAAATTTGGTGGTATTTATCTAGCTATTTTTTAAGGATGAAGTTGGAGGCACTGTGGGTTTCCAATCATTCAGGAACCATTAAATGGCGAGGAAACTCATTTGAACGAAAGAAATGGAGAACTATCACAGGCAAAGCTTCCCAAAGTGTGGCCAAAAGGTCACATGAAGCCAGGCTCATTGAGGTCTACAATGTGAGCTCCATGTGTGTTATGACTCTCAACTATGGCTGCCAAGTCTTTAACAATAAAATCGTGTGATATCCTGGCTGAGATTACTTATGCTCTGTGGAAAGCCACCCTGGGCCTAGATCTCAGTTTCCAAGGGCGAATCTCGTGTGTGGCCTCCTAAAATCTCAACACAATTCATGGCAATACTTCTCTGAGGACAGTTCCACAACTCAGTCTCTAAGGGGAATCACACCAGAGTTCAAGCCCAGGTGGAACCAGACATCTCTTCCAACCGCTACACAAATGACCACAATTAAAAACAAAAGACTCCCACATGGCACTCATCTTCTTCCATATAGACACTAATAATAACCTCTGGCTTGAGGTTTTCATGAGGGGCACAGACCAACACAGTGTTCAAAATAAGCACCCTCGCACCTCATTTGTCACAAGTCAGGGTTGCCTGGACACCCTTCCTTTGAACACGGAATGATCATAGAGCCCTGCCTTTAATACTGCTCCACAATTCCAATTTGAGGCTACTGACTGTGGGATTTAGATTCTTTATGTGAACTGGAGTCATGAGTAATCACAAGCACCAGTGGGCTAGACTCTGCAAGGCTTTGAAGTACTCATTTGATGCAAAGGATCCCTATTCTCACTTGATGGAGATCAGGAAACTTACAGAGGAAGGCGAGAGACGTAGTCCACAATAAATGCTTTTTGGACATTTTGGATTTGGGTGCACACATGGGATCTTTCTTTAGGTCCATTAGGTGCTGAGTATCTAAGCCACAGCCTCACACAGGGCCAAGTGGCCAATTCAGACACATCCCTTCCCAAACAATTAAGCAAAGAGCCCCAGGTGATGCCCATTCATTTCCATTTGAAAACTGTTTTCTTCAGGCTTCACAAAGGCGTGGCCTAATCAAAGACCTTCCTGTTATTCAGTGCAACACAAGAATAGGTATGCAAAAGGCCCAAAGCAGGGTTTCTCCACAGAGACTTTACTGGTCACATTGATATCTGAGTTTTCTGAGATGCTCCAATTCCCTTCAGCTATCCTGTACATGGCCATGTCCCAGAGCTTGGAGGTGGTACATATCTTGGACACATAACCATGAGCCTATTATGGTTTGTGGCCAGAATTCAGGCAGAAAACAGGAACTTAGTAAGACAGTAGGTGTTGCCCATCCAGAAGGCAAGCCAAGTCCATCTATAAATTGGGAAGGATGAATGCTGGGAAGCTTTCTACTAGACAGAACACATCCATTGATGCATGCTCTTTCTAATGTCTTCATCCACGAACACAGTGGGATACCCAGACATAGAAACACACTCCTTGTCAAACGACTTTCTAGAAACCATCCACTCCAAAATGAACATACTGCCTTTCCTACCTATTCTCAGAAAATGAGACAAGACCACAAACTCACACCCAACCCACAAAGGCACCTCCTTCCCCCAAGTAGGTCTGTGACTATCCGGAGTGTCCTCTTACTGGTGGGCCATACTATGTTCCCAGAAATGGCCTGTCCTGTCTCAGATCTGGTCTCCTTGGCCAACTCTGTGAGGTTATTAGGAGCCAGCGGTGAGCCATTACATGGAGATGACTTTTTCTCTCTCAGGTCCTTCATAGCTGCATACATCTTCTCCAGGGATCATTTCTGTATGGACCTTTGAGGATCTTAGCATGTGGAAGATCTGCTACATTCCTATATTGAAAGACCAACTCTGTCTCTAATCTTCTGTAAAGTTAGATTGAGGGAACAGTGTATGGTTAGGATTAATAACATGTTCGATATGAATTAGGAATCATTCTGCAGGAATGATTGGGAAGCTGCAATATTTACAAGAAAATATAGGTGAAATATTAGTATGAAAACAGAAATGTAGGTAAGATTTGAAGCCCAGAAGGGCATTGGGCCCTTGATTGGGATACTTAGATTTGAATTATTTTCTGCAGAGATGTCTCAGATAAATTCAGTACAATGGCATAGGACCTTGTACGTTGGATGATGGAATGTTGAAGAGAACTTCTAGTCAAAAAGGGATAGTTGAAATTATTAGAAAGATATTCAGTTTCAGAAAGAAGAGTGAGTATAGGTTTTGGACAAAAGTTCTCCAGCAATAGGGTTTCGGATAGAGAGTGAATTTAAATGTGAGCACATGTGAAGAGTCAGTCACAATGATGAACTGGGGAAAATATGTCGGTAAGCAGATATCAATAGAGACATTAAGAAATCAGGAAAAGTATAAAGTGAGTGATAGGATTAGATATTTTCAACAGGGTTGAGTTTGAATATATAATCTAAGGAAGAAAAAAATATGTTGTCACAAATAGGATTGACATTTGAGAACATTAGGCAACATGTACATGGATGTTTTCAGTAATCCATGCTCACTTTCAATTTAGGCTTTGGTACAATCATATGTTTGACCTTTGCATTTTGGGTCCAGAATATTACTGTGATAAAATGTATATGTAGATTGGGTGACATAAGTATTTCTTATACCATTTCTGAGAGCAATATTTTGAAGATGTATAAATTATTATTGGCGGTACAAAGATTTGTACTCTGTGTCTATGAATATAGAATTAATGCATGAATTGACAATACTGTGAATAAATAATATAACTGTTTCCACTTTAAATAATGGATTGAATTGATATGTGAAAATATACACAAAAACTTATATTGATATACAATCATTCATTCCAACCAGTTACACATCTAATTGTATAATTGCGTTATGTTTTATTATAAAGATTGTGTGAGATTTGCTTCAAAAGTGATTATAGAAATCGAAAATAATGTGTTTGGAAAGAAGTCTCATTAAAAGACCAGTCAAGAAACCTGGAGGAATACATGTGTTCTGAAGCAGTAAGTGATTGAAAGAGAAACAAATGCCTATAAATTTGTGAATTTGTGGATGAAATATATATCCTATGATGTGCATGAACTGAAGAAATATTAACGAACCAATGTTGAATAAAAATGAACATCAAAATACACACCATGTCCCATAGGAATCTAATTGCATTGATGTTAAACTGGGTCAATTACTGTAGAAATATTAGTATTTGTATGCACATTCACTGAAGTTAGTTTTAAGTACTAGAAAACAAATATGTAGTTCAGGTAAATGAATACTTCTGAGAATAATCTTGTGAAATTTTTATTATAAATCCACATACATGAACATGAATGAATTTCGGTAGTGTATATAAGACACATATATTTCATATTTTGAAAAATCTTGAGAGTGTATATATATATATATATATATATATATATATATATATATATATATATATAAACACACACCCAAAACCCACACAGAGATATTAAAAAGTACCAATATATAAGCCAATCAATATTCATCATGAAATATATAACATCCACAGATGCAAAATAATTTATTTTACTGAGCATGGATTTATGTACAATGTTGTTCTCCTAGGAAGCTCACACATAGGTTGAATTTTCAGTTCCAACTGCTTTTAGGAGGAGTGATCTTTTCTCACAATTTGTATCTCCAAGTCAGCCAAGTCACAAAAATGTACGTGTGATACCAGGTAGGATTCTATATGTGCATATAAAAATACATGTGCTGAATAGGCTACAGAGAAAGGGCATATAAAAATACATGTGCTGAATAGGCTACAGAGAAAGGGAGACAGAAATTCACGTATTTGTTAACTACAAAAACCCATGGTGAACTATTTTAATTAAAAATTGACTAGATTTATAACACCTACACTTTATCATGCAAAAGGCAAATCCAACTATACACCATGCCTCCTCTGAACTGTTTGTATTTCACTTCTGTTTGCATTATTTCTCTCCACCATATTAGGGTTAGTAGTCAGAGTCTAGTAGGGTATGGGTTAGTGTCAGGGATTCAGTATTTTGAATGTAAAATAGGAAAATGAATCAAATGTGTATGCAAATATGTGCTACACAAAATCTTCCTACTCTCATTCACAACAATACCTTGACACTATCTTTGCCCCAAGTAAGACAAAATAAAAGAAGAAGATTTAGAAAATCTGTGAATACATATCAGGAATGGAACATGGTTACGAGTTCACAATATTGGAGGTGGTAGAGGAGTTTCCAAAAGTAAGGGACAGGGTAAATACTGCACAAATATGGAGATCTGCCAGCCTAAAGACTTCTGGAGAACCTGCCTCTGAGGTTGGCCACTTGAAGTATATGTTGTAGTCAGGACCTATGGCTTCCTTTCTAGTGAGACCACCAAAGCTGAGTCTCCATCTATGTGACCTGCAGAACATGGTTTCTTATTTTCCAAAGAACGTGAGGCAGCAAGGCTAAATTCTCTCTTTGTAAGTAAACTCTTGCCACTGAAGGCTAAGTGTGGCCCCGTGTGGACTGTGAAGCCATTTGGTCATCCTCCACTTTTCATGGTGTCCTTGCTGCTGCACTGGGAGTTTGGTATTGGCTTCAGGAAATACAAGGAATTCAACTGGGTCACAGTGCTGGAGGGAGATCTGTCACGTGTTGTGCGTCAGGGTCTGCAGGAGAATGCACCAACCAGGCTTCTATCCCACATAGCTTGCCCCCTTGACCATAGCAACCTGATTCTGAACATTGCCTTGCATCATTGTTCTACACCATTTTCATGAAACCCAGTCAATCAAGGCACTGTCTGGTACACTCATGATGAGCAACAGGAAATCCAAAGTGTATCCAGTGTCACCTGGTGATGGGAATTTCAAATTTTTATGATGTTTATCTAGCCATTTTTCATGGATGAGGTTGGAGGCACTGTGGGATTTAATTCATTCTGGAAACATTAAAAGGTGAGAAAGCCCATTTCAATGAAAGATCTGGAGAACTCTCACAGGCAAGACTTCCCAAAGAGTGGCCAAAAGATCAAATGAAGCCAGGCCCATTGAGGTCTACAATGTGAGGTCCATGTGTGTTTTTACTCTCAACTATGGCTGTCAAGTCTTTCAGAATAAAATCATGTGATATTCTGGCTCAGATTCCCAGTGCTCTGTGGGAAGCCCCCCGGGCCTAGATCTCAGTTTCCAAAGGCCACTACCATGTGTGGCCTCCAAAAATCCCAACACAATTCATGGCAATACATCTCTGCAGTCATTTCCAGAACTCAGTCTCTAAGAAGACTCACACCAGAGTTCAAGCCAAGGTGGACCCAGTCATCTCTTCCATCAGCCAAACAAATGACCACAATTAAAACCAAAACACTCCCACATGGCTCTCAACTACTTCCACATAGACACTCATCATAACCTCTGGCTGGAAGTTTCCATGAGGGGTGCAGCTGAAGACAGTATCCAAAATATGCTCCCTACCCTCATTTGTCTAATGTCAGGGTGGCTTGACAACCTATCTGTGAACAAGGAGTGATCAATTAGGCCTGCCATTAATACTGCTCTGCTTCTCCAATTTGAGCCTTATGTCTGTGGGGTTTAGATTCTTTATGTGAATTGGAGTTATGAGAAAATCCAAGCACCTATGGGCTTGCCTCTGCAGGGCTTTGAAAAACTTTTTGAACCAAAGATACCTATTCTCACTTGATGGAAGTCAGGAACCTTACAGAGGAAGGCGAGAGACTTCATCCACAAGACTGCTTTTTTTCCATTTTGGTTTTGGATGCACACATGAGATCTTTCCTTAGATTCATCAGGTGGTGAGAATCTAAGTCACAGCCTCACACAGGGCCAAGAGGCTGATTCAGACACATCCCTTTCCATGGCAATTAAGCAAAGAGCCACAGGTGATGCTCATTATTTTCCATTAGACAACTGTTTTCTTCAGGTTTCACAAAGGGGTGGACTGAGGCAAAGACCTTCCAGACATTCAGGGCAACGGAACAATAGGTAAACAAAAGGCCCAAATCAGTGTTTCTCCACTGACACTTTACTGGTCACACTGATATCTGAGTTTTCTGAGTTCCTCTCCATTCCCTTCAGCTATCCAGTACAAGGCCATGTTATAGAGTTTGGAGGTGGTACATATCTTTTACACAAAACCATGAGCCTATTCTTGAGAGTGGCCAGAATTCAGGAAGAAAACAGGAACTTAGGAAGATAGCAGGTGTTGCCCATTCATAAGGAAAGCCGTAGTCCATTCATAAATTTGGCAGGATGAATGCTGAGAAGCTTTCTACTAGACAGAACAATTCCATTGATGCATTCTCTTTTCTAATGTCTATAACCACAGACACAGTGGAATACACAAACCCACAACCACACCCACAAAGGCAACTCTTTCCTCCAAGTTGGTCTGTGACTATCCAGAGTGTCCTCTGACTGGTGGGCCATACTATGTTCCCCAAAATTGCTTGTCCTGTCTCAAATCTGCTTTCCTTTGCTAACTCTGTGAAGTAGTCAGGAGTCAGCGGTGAGCCAATACCTGCTTTATCAGAAAAGAATTATCTTCAGAGCTTCCCTGGCATTTGGCCATCCTCACATCTGTAGGTAAGTGCCGCAGCCCGGCTGGCTGGGCAAAATAACCGGGGGGGTGACGAACAACTTGGGTAGACTGAAGCAGCAGGAGTGGAAGCCAATTATTGTTGAATAAGAGCGGTATTTATACATTTTACACAGCCTATCTAATTAGCATGAAATAGATACAGCAGTCAAACAATAAGGAATCTCCACACTTAATGGCTCGCTTTTGTTACTTCACAAACCACTCCCTCTGGCATTTTGCCAGGCGCCATTCAGACTTTTTTTACAGACTCTAACATTTCTCTGGCAAAATAACAGGTGCCAATCTGACTTGTTTACAGACCTTAACAGGTAAGAAGAAAGACTGACTCTGTCTTTGGTAAATTCAAACAAGTGAGACCACTGGGACTGGGATTGGTAATGGCTCTGGGTGCCTGGCTTCCTGGATCCCAAGTTCAGAGACTTTCATCATCAAGGAAGTGAGGTGTGGTCACTTCTTTCAGGAACTGAATGAGGTAACTGCCTTGGCAACCACTTTGTCCTAACAGTTGCTTCCAAGGGTCCCATGAGATGGAGGCTGCCCCTACTTCCTGTGACACTTTCATATGTTAGAATGGTATATCAACCATACGCACCTGGGAAGAGCTTTCCACACAGGCCTGGTTTGGTCTACTCTACATTAAGAAGAGTGAGGCTGATTCAGACACATTCCTTCATCCTACCAGGTTCTTTGCCATGGAGATGTCTTTTGCTCTCTCAGGTCCTTCATAGCTGCCTACATCTTCTCCAGAGATCATTTCTGCATGTACCTTTGATGTTCTCAGCAGGTGGAAGATCCCATACATTCCTGTATTGTAAGACCAACACTGTCGCTGCTCCTCAGTAAAGTTAGATTGAGGGAACAGTGTATGATTAGTGTTATTAACATGTTCGATATGGGTTAGGAACCATTCTGCTGGATGAATAATGGTATTGGGAACCTGTGATATTTATAAGAATATAGAGGTGAAATATATGTACGAAAACAGAAATCTAAGTAAGATTTGAAGCCCAGAACTTCATTTGTCCCTTGATTGGGATACTTAGCGTTGAATTACATTCTGCACAGATGTTTCAGATAAATCGATATACAATGGCATAGGACCTTTCACCTTGGATGATTGAATGTAGAAGAGAACATCCAGTCAAAAAGTGATAGTCGGTAGGATTAGGAAGATAGTCGGTAGGTTTAGGAAGAAGAATGAGTGTAGGATTTGGAACAAAAGTTCTTTAGAACTAGGGTATCGCTAAGAGAGTGAATGTAAATATCAGCACATGTGATGAGGAAGTCACAATGATTAACTGGGGAAAATATGTAGGAAAGCAGATATCAATAGAGACATTACAAAATCAGGCAAAGTATAAAGTGAGTGACAGGATTAGACATTTTCAACATGTTTGAGTTTGAATATATAATCTTTGGAAGAAACAAATATGTAGTCACCAATAGGATTTTCATTTGAGAGCATTAGGCAACCTGGACATGGATGTTTTTAGTAATCCATGTTCACTTTCCATTTAGGTTTTGTACAATCATAAGTGTGACCTTTGCTTTTTATGTCCAGAATATTACTGTGATAAAATGTATATGGAGATCAGGTGACATGGGTATTTCTTCCACCATTTCTGGGAGCTATATATTGAGGACGTATAAATTAGTATTGGGGGTACAAAGAGGTGTACCTGTGTCTATGAATATAGAGATAATTCGTGAATAGACTGTACTGTGAATAAATAATATAACTGGTTCCACTTTAAATAATGGATTGAATTGATATCTGAAACTAAGTAAGAAATCTTATATCGATATACAACCATTCATTCCAACCAGTTATACATCTAATGGTAATATTCGTGTTATGGTTTATTGTGATGGGTTTGTGCGTTTTGCTTCAAATGTGATAATGGAAATCGAAAATAATGTTTTTGGGAAGAAGTCTCATGAAAAGAGCAGTTATGAAACATGGAGGAATACATGTGTTCTTAAGCAGGAAGTGATTGAAAGTGAAACAAATGCCTATAAATTTGAGAAATTTTGATGAAACATATATGCTATGATGTGCATAAACTGAAGATAGTAATGTACCAGTGTTGAATAAAAATGAACGTCAAAATACACATCATGTCTCATAGAGTCTACTTGCATTGATGTTCAACTGGGTCAGTTACTGTAGAAATATTAGGATTTGGGGGGGAATTAATAATACAATTTATTTTAGCACTAGCATGCCACAGAATGTAGAGGAAAGATCAATGGATTTTTAGTTATAGCACTAATAATCTAACATTTAGTGACTATTTTGGATAGTCTAGAAATTACATAAGGCTATGTAACATATTTTTTTTATTTAACATTCATCAAAGCTTGGAATTTTCGTAATATTTCTTCTTTTTTCTTTTTTTATTTTTTCAGTTGTTGATTGACCTTCATTTTGTTTATTTGTATGTGGTGCTGAGAATAGAACCATGTGCCTCACACATGCTAGATAAGCATGTTACCTCTGAGCCACAAACCCAGCCCCTCCACTTCTATCTTAACATCATACACTCATGTCCCTCTTCTTTACTCACTTTCTTCCTCATTTTCCCCCTTCTCTCCCTTCCTTTTTGGTTTCCCCTCCATATCTATTTTTCTCTCATGTCATTACAAACAGTAGTATGCTATGAAATTTAAATTTAAGACTGTTTTTTATAGTCATTCTTTTTCTTGAGAAAATTTAAAAATTATAATCACCTGATAGTTATATTACAATACATTTATTATACATATGTATCTATATTCATGCATATGCATTATATATATATTTAAAAGTACTTTGATTTTCCTGTTAGAAATAATATAGACCAAGTCTTTCTTAATTCTCAATTCTTCCATAATTAACATCTTACAGTGAAAATCAAATAAACATATTTAAGTAAACAGGTATCATTCTTATTTATCAATACTGATAATTTAAAGTTTTATATCACATTAAGCTGTAATGTGGCATATTAACTCTTATGAATTAGAGAAATTTTATTTGAACAACCTATTATTTAAGGACCATATGCACTGACATTTTAAATGGCTTTCTTGTGATTTCAATTTCTATCAATTGTGTATTAATTGCCAAATACTTATTTTAGTACTTTTCATGTTCAAAATTGATATAAAGTCAATTGTTTAATTCTTCTTGTAAGTAGTTACTTATTACAGTAGGGACATTATTAATAATACTACATCTTTATAAGAAAAATGGTACAAATTTATTTTCATGCAAAATTAAGAATAATTGTATGCTCTAGATGTTTGATTGTTGATACATATAACAAAGAGCTTTTGATGAGTCTCTTCCCCAGTAAAACATAAAATGCAAAGATATAGTTAGGTTTGTATGTCCAAATAAAGATAAGAAAAAATACACATTATCAGCTAGAAACTATTAAATAAAAGATGAAAAGAACAATCCAACACATTGTACGAACTTGTCAGAGGAGGTAGTATTCTGGAAGAATAGCCTAAGACTAGACCTTGTCCATGACAAAATATTCACGAAAAAAATGAAATATGAAAAGTGTAGAAAATGCTATGAATTTTTCATGAAGTTAGGTGAATTATCCTTTAATCTCAATTTATGTGCATTTTCTGGTAAAATAAATTTGTGATATTCACAAAACAAAGTTTCTGTATAGCAAAATGAATACATCTGAACCCATTTTTAGGTGATTTCTTCCCACTAAATTTTAAACCTTTATTTATTTATTTATTTTTATTGGTTGTTCAAAACATTACAAAGCTCAAGATATATCATCTTTCATACATTTGACTCAATTGGGTTATGAACTCCATTTTTTCCCCAAATACGAATTGTAGAATCACATCGGTTACACATTCACATTTTTACATAATGGCATATTAGTGACTGTTGTATTCTGCTACCTTTCCTATCCCCTACTATCCACCCTCTCCTCCCCTCCCATCTTCCCTCTCTACCTCATCTGCTATTGTTCAATTCTCTCCATTGTTTCCCCCTCACTTCCCCTCACAACATCTTATATGCAATTTTGTGTAACATTGAGTGTTTCCTACAATTTTCATAAGCTTTCACTTCTCTCTCCCTTTCTCTCCCCCCATTCGTCTTTGTTTAATATTAATCTTTTCCTCATGCTCTTCCTCCCTGTTCTGTTCTTATTTGCTCTCTTTATAACAGAGAAGACATTTGGCATTTGTTTTTTAAGGATTGGTTAGCTTCGCTTAGCATAATATGCTCTAATGCCATCCATTTCCCTGCAAATTCTATGATTTTGTCATTTTTTGTGCTGTGTAATACTCCATTGTGTATAGATGCAACATTTTTTTTATCTATTAATCTATTGAAGGGCATCTAAGTTGGTTCCACAGTCTAGCTATTGTGAATTGTGCTGCTATGATCATTGATGTGGCAGTATCCCTATAGTACGCTATTTTAAGATCCTGAGAGAACATTCCAAGAAGGGTGATAGCTGGGTCAAATGGTGGATCCATTTCCAGCTTTTCCAGGAATATCCATACTTCTTTCAAAATTGGCCTCACCAATTTGCAGTCCCACCAGCAGTGTACAAGTGTATCCTTTTCCCCAAATCCTCGCCAACACTTATTGTTGTTTAACTTCATAATGGCTGCTGATCTTACTGGAGTCAGATGGTATCTTAGGGTGGTTTTGATTTGCATTTCTCAGACTGCTAGAGATGGTGAGCATTTTTTCATGTACTTGTTGATTGATTGTATGTCCTCCTCTGTGAAGTGTCTGTTTAGGTCCTTGGCCCATTTGTTGATTGGGTTATTTGTTATCTTATTGTTTAATATTTTGAGTTCTTTGTATATTTTGGATATTAGGGCTCTATCTGAAGTGTGAGGGGTAAAAATTTGTTCCCAGGATGTAGGCTGTCTATTTACCTCTCTTATTGTTTCTCTTCTTGAGAAAAAACTTTTTAGTTTAAGTAAGTCCCATTTGTTTATTCTTGTTATTAACTCTTGGGCTATTGATGTCTTATTAAAGAATTTGGAGCCCGACCCCACAGTATATAGATCATAGCCAACTTTTTCTTCTATGAGACGCAGTGTCTCTGATTTGATATCTAGCTCCTTGATCTATTTTGAGTTAACTTTTGTGCATGGTGAGAGAACGGGATTCAGTTTCATTTTGTTGCACATGGATTTCTAATTTTCCCTGCACCATTTGTTGAAGATGCTATCCTTCATCCATTGCATGTTTATAGCCACTTTATCAAATATAAGAAAGTTGTAATTTTGTGGATTGGTTTCTCTGTCCTCCATTCTATACCATTGGTCCACCTGCCTGTTTTGGTACCAGTACCACACTGTTTTTGTTACTCTTGCTTTGTAGTAAAGTTTGAACTCTAGTATCGCTATACCTCCCGATTCACACTTCCTGCTTAGAATTCCTTTTGCTATTCTGTGTCTTTTGTTTTTCCATATGAATTTCATGATTGCTTTATCATTTCTACAAGAAATGCCGTTGGGATTTTGATTGGCATTGCTTTAAACCTGTAGAGAACTTTGGGTAATTTCGCCATTTTGATGAATTTAGTTCTGCCTATCCATGAACAGGGTACATTTTTCCATCTTCTAAGATCTTTTTCTATCTCTCTCTTTAGGGTTCTGTGGTTTTCACCTCTTTTGTTAGGTTGATTTCCAAGTATCTTATTTTCTTTGAGGATATTTTGAATGGAGTGGTTTTCCTCATTTCCATTTCAGAAGTTTTGTTGCTGATATACAGAAATGCCTTTGATTTATGCGTGTTGGTTTTATATCCTTCATTTATTAACTCTAGCAGTTTCTTTGTAGACCCTTTTGGGTCTGTTAAATATATTACCATGTCATCCACAAATAGCGATAATTCAAGTTCTTCTTTTCCTATTTTTATGCCTTTAATTTCTTTTGTCTGTCTAATTGCTCTGGCTAGTATTTCAAGAACTAAATTGAATAGAAGTGGTGATAGAGGGCATCCCTGTCTTGTTCCAGATTTCAGAGGGAATGCCTTCAGTTTTCTCCATTTAGGATGATCCTAGCCTGAGGTTTAGCATATATAGCTTTTACAATGTTGAGGTAAGTTCCTGTTATGCCTAGTTTTTCTAGTGTTTCGAACATAAAGGGATGCTGAACTTTGTTGAATGTTTTACTACATCTATCGAGATGATCATATGGTTCTTGTCCTTAAGTCTATTGATGTGGTGAATAGCATTTATTGATTTCCGTATATTGAACCAGCCTTGCATTCCAGGGATGAATCCTACTTGATCATGGTGCACAACTATTTTGATATGTTTTTGTATTCAATTCACACGGATTTTATTGAGAATTTTTGCATCCAACTTCATTAGAGATATTGGTCTGTAGTTTTCTTTTTTGAAGTGTCTTTGTCTGGTTTTGGGATCAGGGTGATTTTGGACTCCGAGAATGAATTTGGAAGAGCTCCTTATTATTCCATTTCTTGATATAGCTTGAATAGTATTGGTATTAATTCTTCTTCGAAGGTTTTGTTGAACTCTGCTGTATACCCATCAGGTACAGGGCTTTTTTTGATTGGTAGTCTTTTGATGGCTTCTTCCATTTCTTTCTTTGTTTTTGGTCTGTTAAAATTGTGTGTGTCTTCTTGACTGAATATGGGCAGATCGTATGACTTAAGAAATTTATCGATATTATAACTATCTTCTATTTTATTGGAATATAGGATTTCAAAATACTTTCTAATTATCTTCTGTATTTGTGTACTGTCTGTTGTGATATTGCCTTTTTCATTCCGTATGTTAGTAATTTGAGTTCCCTCTCTTCTTCTCATCCTTAGCATGGCTAAGGGCCTGTAAATCTTATTTATTTTTTCAAAGAATCAACTTTTAGTTTTATCAATTTTTTCAATGTTTTTTTTTTGTTTGTTTGTTTCAGTTTCGTTGATTTCTGCTCCAATTTTAATTATTTCTTGTCTTCTACTACATTTGCTGTTGTTTTGCTCTTCCTTTTCTAGGTTTTTGATGTGTACTGTGAGTTTATTTATTTGTTGTTTTATTCTTTTTTGAGGAAAGAACTCCAAGAAATGAATTTCCCTCTTAAAACTGCCTTCTTTGTGTCCCATAGATTCCAGTATGTTGTGTCTGTATTGTCATTTGATTCTAAGAATTTTTTTATCTCCTCCTTTATGTCTTCTGTAACCCATTGATCATTCAGTAGAATATTGTTCATTTTACATGTGATGTAGGATTTTTCTTTCCTTCTATTCTCATTGATTTCCAGTTTCATTCCATTATGATCAGATATGGTGCATGGTATTATCTCCACGCCTTTATATTTACTAAGAGTTGCCCAATGGCATAATATATGGTCTAACTTGGAGTAGGATCCATGTGCTGCTGAGAATAAAGTGTATCCACTTGATGATGGTTGATATATTCTATATATGTCGGTTAAGTCAAGGTTATTGATTGTGCTGTTGAATTCTATAGTTTCTTTATTCAGTTTTTTATAGAGGATCTGTCTAATGGCGAGAGCGGTGTGTTGAAGTCACCCATAATTATTGTGTTGTAGTCTATTTGACTCTTGAACTTGAGGCGAGTTTGTTTTATAAGCGTTGCAGCTCAATTGTTTGGTGCATACCAATTGATAATTGTTATGTCTTGTTGGTGGATGGTTCCTGTTAACAATATATAGTGTCCTACTTTATCCCTTTTGATTAACGTAGGTTTGAAGTTGATTTTATATGATATGAGTATGGCCACTCCTGCTTGCTTCCGAGGGCCATGTGAGTGGTAAGATTTTTCCCAACCTTTCACTTTCAGCCTGTGTATGTCTTTACCTATCAAAAGAGTCTCCTGAAGGCAGCATTTTGTTGGATTTATTTTTTTGATCCAGGTTACTAGCCTATGTCTCTTGATTGGTGAGTTTAGATTTTTAACATTTAAGGTTACAATTGAAATATGATTTATACTTCCAGTCATGTTTATTTATTTATTTATTTTAATTTGGGTAGTTTTTACTTTTTGGTTATTTTCTTACCCCTTTACTGAGATACCTCCCACTGTTAGTTTTGGGCACTATTTTTCAATTCCTCTTCTTGTAGTATTTTGCTCAAAATGCTTTGCAGTGCTGGTGTTCTGTCTGCGAATTCTTTTAGCTTTTGTTTATCAAGAAAGACTTAATTTCATTGTCAAATCTGAAGCTTAATTTTGTTGGATACAGTATTCTTGGTTGGAATCCATTATTTTTCAGTGTTTGAAATACATTGTTCAAAGATCTTCTCGCTTTCAAAGTCTGTGATGAAAAATCAATTGTTAACCTAATTGGTTTACCCCTGAATGTTATCTGCCTACTTTCTCTCGTAGCTTTTAATATTCTCTCCTTGTTCTGTATGTTGGCTATCTTCATAATTATATGTCTTGGAGTTTGTCTATTATGGTTTTGAATGTTTGAGGTCCTGTAGGCTTCCAGGATATGGCAATCCATTCCATCTTTCATCTCTGAGATGTTTTCTAGAATTATTTCATTTAATATGTTGTCCATTCCTTTGGTTTGAATCTCTATGCCTTCTTCTATCCCGATGACTCCCAATTTTGGTTTTTTTATGACATCCCATATCTCTTGAATAGTTGCTCATGGGATTTAAGCATGTTTTCTGTGTTGACTATATTCTTTTCAAGTTGACAAACTTTGTCTTCATTATCTGATGTTCTGACTTCTACTTGATCTAGTCTATTTGAAATATTCTTGTTTGAGTTTTTAATTTGGTTTATAGTTTCCTGCATTTCTAGAATTACTGTATGATTTTTTAAAAGATCTCTATCTCCTGGTAAACCTTGTTCTTTGCCATTTGAATTTGGTTGTTTAATTCATTTTCAAAATATACTTTTATTTCTTGGACTTGCTGCCTCATGTCTTCTCTATTATTCCTTTCCATCTGAGTTAGGTATGACTTAAGTTTTTTCCCTATCCCTGTTTCTGATGCTTCTAGGTTCTCCTGTAGTATTAAGTTGTCCTTCATTGTTTCTACACCTTTTTTTCCCCTTGTTTTTTCATGATGTTCATGTTATTTTCTGGCTCTATTTGATTGCTGTGTTTCTGCTCTCTTCTATAGATTTGTTATGGGTTTATATATCTCTGTTTTCTCTGCTTTGTGTTGCTAGACTATGCCTCCTTAAGTGGATTTCGCTGTTAAGGAATTCTGACAGCCGAGCTCCAGTGATGTCACCTCTCTGCTGTGGTGGGCCCCAGGCTCCTTGCCGGAGTGTCTGAATTGGGGGGCTGGACTGGATTGTCTCTTGTTGGTTTCAGCTCCCGGTCGCTGGCATGCCGGCAGTCTCCAGCCATCCAGTAGCGCGGGCAGCGGATGGGCTGTCGCCGGCGGGTGGGTGATCTCTAGCCACACAGTTGCGCGTTCGGTCGTCGGCAGGCGAGCGTTCTCCAGCCATCAAGACATGCCGTCAGCAGGTGGGCTGGCACCGGCAGGAAGGTGGTCTCCAGTTGCCCAGTCACACTGGCAGCGGTCTGGCGTTCTCCAGCCACCCAGTCAGGAGGGCCTGGCCTCTAGTCCCCTGGTTTATCCTGCTAGTCCTGATTTCTCCTGCTAGACCAGATTTCTCCTGAGTGATGCTTCTCGGCAGCTCAAACTGTTCTCCGGGTCTGCCGTTTGTTGGGTGGGGAGGGTGTCTATTGTGAACCCTGGAACTCTATTGTTTTAATATTTTCCGCTTGCCCCTCGCCCCGCACTGGCTAGACAAGTTTCATTTTTGCCGCTGATGGGAAGGGGAGATGAAGGTCAGGTGCCTCTAGTTTTCCCCCAGTCTTTATGCAGACTTGCTCTGATTATCCCTCCCCCAAAAGCCTAGGAGAGATTTTATGCGAATTTTCCTCTGTATGTGAGATGAGCTGAGAAACACACACCTGTTTTATTGTTGCAATCTGTCTGGGAGTGGTGGTGGTTACTTCAGCTCTCCAAGATGGTGGCTGCTGGTTTCCTTTGTGGAGTTTCCACTTTGGGGGATAGAAATGTACTGCTAACTTTCCCGTCTGAAATCCCAAATTCAGCTGGGGGCTCAGTGGATGCTCAGCCAGCAGGATTCCACAGAATCTGCAGCAACGTTTCTCCCTGCTTGCTGGTCGCTTCTCGGTGGTGCCTCACCATTTGTAGACACGGGGCAGGTCACGCGGATAAATCAGAATGGATCTCCGGTTGCACAAGTGGCTTGTGTTTGAGACTCAATTACCGGACCTCGGTGGTGGAAATCATTCTTCTAGATTTCGGTAAACACCCATTTTCCTGTAAGATCCTAACAAGATAGTTTTTCATCGTTCTAACTCGTTATTCACCTGCGCAGTGGCAGGGTACACTGGGTGTGATACACTGTCTTCACAGTCATCTTGCAATGCCGAAAAATTAGGATATGGATGCACCATTTACTGAAAACTGTTTCAGTACTAGGAAAAAATATGTATTTCAGGTGGATGAATATTTCTGAGATTAATTTTTTAAAAAGTGGATTATAAATCCACATACATGAATATGAATGAATTTAGGGAGTGCATAATAAGACACAAATATTTCATATTTTGAAAAATCCGGAGAGTATATATATATAAATATATATATATATATATATATATATATATATATATATATATACATATACACACACACACACACAGACATTAAAAACTAGCAATATATATGTCAATTGAAATTCATCATGAAATACATATCATCCACAGACCCAAAAATATTCATATACTTAACATGGATTTATGTATAATGTTGTTCAACTAGGAGGCTTACCCATAGGTTGAATTTTCAGTTCCAACAGCATTTAGGAGGAGTGATCTCTTCTCAAAATTTGTATTTGCCAAGTCAGTCACCTCACAAAAATGTACGTGTGATACCAGGTACGATTCTATATGTGCATATAAAATTACATGTGCTGAATAGGCTACAGAGAAAGGGAGACAGGAATTTACATATTTGTTAACTTTCAAAACACACGGAGAACTATTTCAACAAAAAATTGACTAGATTTATAACTTCTAACCTATATAATGCAAAAGGCAATTCCAACTATACACCATGCCTCCTCTGAACTGCTTGTATTTCTATTCTGTTTGAGTTTTTATTCTCTATCATATTACGATTAGTAGTCAGAGTCTAGTAGGGTAGGGGTTAGAGTCAGGGATTCAGTATTTCGAATGGAAAATTGGAAAATGAATCCAATGTGTATGCAAATATGTGCTACACAAAATCTTCCCACTCCTCCAGAACAATGGCTTGACATTATCTTCGCCCCAAGTAAGACATAATTAGAGGAGAAGAGTTAGAAAATCAGTGAATACTTATCTGGAATGGAATATGCTAAGGAGTTCACTACCTTGGAGGTGGTAGAGGAGTTTCCAAAAGTAAGGGACAGGGTGAACACTCCACAAACATGGAGCTCTGCTGGCCTAAAGACTTCTTGAGAATTTGCCTCTGAGTTTGGTCACTTGAAACATATGTTGTTATCAGGAGCTTTAGCTTCCTTTGTAGTGAGATCATCAAAGCTGGGTCTGCACCTATGTGACCTGTAAAACATAGTTTCTTATTTTCCAATGAACATGAGGCAGCAGTCCTGAATTTGATCTTTGTAGGTAAACTGTGGCCACTGGGTTCTAAGTGTCTCCCTGTGTGGACTGTGAAGCCATTTGTTCATCCTCCAATTTTCATGGTGTTTCTTGCTGCTACAATTGGAGTTTGGTATTTGCTTCATGAAATACACGGAGTTCAACTGGGACACAGTGCAGGAGGGAGTTCTGTCACGTGTGGTATTTCAATTTCTGCAGGAGAATGCACCAACCATGCTTCTATATCACATAGCTTGCCCCATTGGCGATAGCAAATCGATTCTGAACATTGCCCTGAAACCTCTCCAAATAACAAGATGCCTTTACTTAGAAGGGACTGCTGGCTGCATCATGTCAGTCACAAGCCATTTGGAAGGCAATGGCAGATCCACATGGCCCCACCAGACATGTTTTATCACTCACCTGCCTACCACTGCTCTAGGCCCACTAATAATCAGGCTCCAACTTATTGGCATCTCTGTTTTACACAATTTTCATTAAAACCAGTCAATCAAGGCAGTGTCTGTTATACTCATGATCAGCAACAGGAAATCCAAAGGTTCTCCTGTGCCAGCTGGTCATGGAAATTTCAAAAATTTCATGGTATTTTTCTAGCCATATTTCAACAATGAAGGTGGAGGCACTGTGAGTTTCAGTTCATTCCAGAACCATTAATGTTGACGAAGCTCATTTCAATGAAAGCTCTGGAGAAATCTCACAGGCAATGCTTCCCAAAGAATGGCCAAAAGGTCAAATGAAGCCAGGCCCATTGAGTTCTACAATGTGAGGTCCATGTGACTTTTGACTCTCAACTACGGCTGCCAAGTCTTTCAGAAGAAAATTATGTGATATCTTGGCTGTGATTCCCAGTGCTCTGTTGAAAGCCACCCTGGGCCTTGATCTCAGTTTCCAAGGGCGACTCTCATGCATGGCCTTCAAAAATCCCAACACAATTAATGGCAATACTTTTCTGAGGTCAGTTCCAGAACTCAGTCTCTAAGGGGAAAAACACCAGAGTTCATGTCAAGGTGGACCCAGTCATCTCTTCCAATCACCACACTAACAACCACAATTAAAACCAAAACAATCCCACATGGCCCTCATGTTCTTTTATATAGACACTCATCATAACCTATCGCTGGAAATTTCCACGAGGGGCGAAGCCCAAGACAGTCTCCTAAATAATCTCTCTTGCCCCTAATTTGCCTAAATTCAGGGTGGCCTGGACACCATTCCTGTGAACCAGGAGTGTTCAAATAGGCCTGCTGTTAATACTTCTCTGCTTCTCCAATTTGAGGCGTATTGACTGTGCAGTTTGGATTCTTTATGTGAATTGTAGTCACGGGAAAACTCAAGCAATTTAGGGATTTGAAGAAATGATTTGGCCCAATGGATCCCTATTCTAACTTGATGGAGGTCAGGAACCTTACAGAGAATGGGGAGAGACTTCATCCACAATAACTGCACTTTTGGCCATTTTTGTTTTGGATGCACACATGTGATGTTTCTTTAGATTCTTCAGGGGTTGAGAATCTAAGCCACGGCCTCACACAGGGCCAAGAGGCTGATTCAGACACTTCCATTTTCAAAGGAATTAAGCAAATATCCACAGGTGATGTCCATTCATTTCCATTTGAACCTGTTTTCTTCAGGCTTCACAAACGGATGTCTTGAGGCAAAGACCTTCCTGACATTCAGGGCAACAGAACAATAGGTAAGCAAAAGGCCCAAAGCAGGGTTTCTCCACTGAGACTATCATGGTCACACTTATATCTGAGTTTTCTGAGATGCTCGACATTCCCTTTAGCTATCCAGTACATGGCCATGTCACAGGGCTTGGAACTGCTACATATCTTGGACACAAAACAATGAGCCTATTCTGGAGAGTAGCCAGAATTCATGAAGAATGCAGGAATTTTGGAAGATACCACATGTTGCCCATCGATCAGGCAAGCTGAAATCCATTCATAAATTCGGCAGGATGAATGCTGGGAAGCTTTCTGCTAGACAGGAGACAACAATTGATGCATTCAGTTTTCTAATATCTAAAACCATGCACATAGTGGGATACACAGACATAGAAACACTTGCTTGCCAAACGACTTACTATAAACAGTTCACTCCAAACCAAACAAACCACCTTTCCTACCTATTCTCAGAACATGAGACAAAACCACAAACCCACACCGACAACCACAGAGGCACCACCTTCTACAAAGTATGTCTGTGACTATCCAGAGTGTCTTCTGACTGGTGGGCCAACTTATGTTCCCCGGAAAACACCAACTCTGTGAACTTGTCAGGAGCCAGCGGTGAGCCACTATCTGCTTTCTCAGGAAAGGCCCCTCTTCTGAGTTTTCCTGGCAGTTGGCCATCCTCATATCTGTAGGTACCATGAAAGACTGACTCTGTCCTTGGTAAATCCAAACAAGTGAGCCCACTGGGACTGGGACTGGGACAGGCTCTTGGTACCTTGCTTCCTGGATCCCAAGTACCGAGAGTTCCATGACCAAGGAAGTGAGGTGAGGTCACTTCCTTCAGGAACTGAATGAGGTCACTGCTTTGGCAACCACTTTGTCCTAACAGTTGCTTCCAAGGGTCCCATGAGATCGAGGCTTCTCCTACTTCCTGTGACACTTTCACAAGTTAGAATGGTATATGAACCATAGGCACCCAGGAACAGGTCTCCAAAAAGGACTGTTTGTGTCCATCTTCTCTACATTATGAACAGAGAGGCTGATTCAGACACAGCCCTTCATCCTGACCAGGTTGTTTGCAATGGAAGATGACGTTTGCTCTCTCAGGTCCTTCATGGCTGCCTACATCTTCTCCAGGGATCACTTCTTCATGGACCTTTGAGTTTTACAACAGGTGGAAGATTCTCTACATTCCTGTATTGTAAGACCAACTTGGTCCCTGCTCTTCTGTAAAGTTAGATTGAGGGAACAGTGTATGGTTAGGGTTAATAACAGGTTTGATTTGGGTTAGGAATTATTCTAATTGATGAATAATGGTATTGGGAACCTGTGATATTTATAAGAATATATAGGTGAAATATAAGTATGAAAACAAAAATCTAGGTAAGATTTGAAGCCCAGAAGGGCATTGCGCTATTGATTGGGATACTTAGCTTTGATATACGTTCTGCACAGGTGTTTCAGATAAATCGATAATCAATGGCATAGGACCTTGTACCTTGGATGATTGAATGTAGAAGTGAACATCCACTAGAACAGGGATAGTCGGTAGGATTAGGAAGATATTCGATAAGTTTCAGAAGAAGACTGAGTACAGAATTTGGACCAAAAGTTCTTTAGCAATAGTGTATCGGGTAGAGAGTGAATGTAAATGTCAGCACACGTGAAGGGTCAGTCACAATGGTGAACTGGGGAAAATATTTAGGTAAGCAGACATCAATAGAGACATTAGGAAATCAGGCAAAGTATAAATTGAGTGATAGGATTAGACATTTGCAACAGGGTTGAGGTTCAAAATATAGTCTTAAGAAGAAACAAATATGTAGTTACCAATAGGATTGACATTTGAGAGCATTAGGCACACTGGACATGAATGTTTTCAGTAATCTATGCTCACTTTTCATTTAGGCTTTGATACAATCATAAGTGTGACCTCTTCTTTTTGTGTCCAGAATATTACTGTGATAAAATGTATATGTAGATTAGGTGACATGAGTATTTCTTCCACCATTTCTGGGAGCAACATTTTGAAGATGAAAAAATTAGTATTGGGGTTACAAATAGATTTACTCTGTGTCTATGAACATAGAGATAATTTATGAATAGACGATACTGTGATTAAATATTATAACTTGTTCCAACTTTAAATATTCGATTGAATTGATATCTGAAAATAAACAGAAAATCGTATATTTATATGCAATCATTCATTCCAACCAGAAATACATCTAATGGTAATATTAGGGTTATGGTTTATCATGAAGAGTGTGTCAGTTTTTCTTCAAAATGATTATGGAAATCAAAAAAAAAAGCGTTTGGAAAGAAGTCTCATGAAAAAACAATCAAGTAACCTGGAGGAATACATGTGTTCTGAATCAGGAAATGATTGAAAGTGAATCAAAATCCTATAAATTATTGAAGTTGTTGATGAAATATATATCCTATGATGTGTATAAACTGAACAAATAGTAATGTACCAGTGTTGAATAAAATGAACTTCAACATAGACATCATATCCAAGAGGAATCTAGTTGCATTGATGTTAAACTGGGTCAGTTACTGTAGAAATATTAGGATTGTATGCACCACTCACTGAAGTTAGTTTTCAGTACTATAAAACAAATATGTAATTCAGGTGGATGAATATTTCTGAGAATAATATTGTGAAAAGTTGATTATAAATCCACATACATGAACATGAATGAATTTAGGTAGTATATGTAAGACACATATATTTCATATTTTGAAATATTTGGAGAGTGTATATATATATATATATATATATATATATATATATACATATATATATATATATACACCCACACACACACACACAACACACACACACCCAGGCAATAAAATGTAGCAATATATATGCCAATCGAAATTCATCATGAAGTATATATCATCCACAGATGCAAAAATATTTAATTTACTGAACATGGATTTATGTATAATGTTGTTCTACTAGGAGGCTCACCCATAGGTTGAATTTTCTGTTCCAACAGCGTTTAGGAGGAGTGATCTCTTCTCACAATTTGTATCTTCCAAGTCAGCCACCTCACAAGAATGTACATCTGATACCAGGTAGGATTCTATATGTGCATATAAAAATACATGTGCTGAATCGGCTACAGAGAAAGGGAGACAGGAATTCACATATTTGTTAACTTTAAAAACACATGGAGAACTATTTCAATTAAAAATTAACTAGATTTATAACACCTACCCTATATCATGCAAAAGGCAAGTGAAACTATACACCATGCCTCCTCTGAACTGCTTGTATTTCTATTCTGTTTGGGTTATTTTTCTCCATCATATTAGGATTTGTCATCAGAGTCTAGGAGGGTATGGGTTAGTGTCAGATGGCCCGGCTGGCAGGACACATCAACTTGGGTGTCGATCCTAGTTGGGGAGGAATGAAGGGACAAGAGACATGAGAGATGACAGCAAGACAGGAGTTCTGATCATGCTGCAAACTTTTATTATTCTCAGAGGGTATTTATATGCTGCGGATGGGAAAGCTCTCTTATCGGCAGTTGCTGGATGTCTTCACAGGGTGAGATAACCTCAGGATGTTTCAGGTAGACAGATGGTAGCCGGATGTCAAAAGGAGATAGATGGCTGTGGGATGTCTCCCAGGCAGGTTGTGTCCCAGGGGGATGTTTCTTGTGTCAGTCTATTTTTTGAAGGAGAACTTCCTTCTAGCCCCTGACATCTCCCCTTTTGTTATATAAAATATTCGACCATACCTTACAGGCCATGGATTTAGGGGGTGATAGTGGCTCTGTTTCTCTAGGATGCCTTAGAATATCTCCTGATTTGAGCGAGCATCTTTCCTAGGAGATTTCGTGTTGGCTTTGGCATGTTTTTGGAGGAGACGTCTTTGAGGGGATAGCATGCCAACCGCCATGCACCAGAGCGTGTCATTCAGAGGTCTTGTGTTTGGGGATCCGTGGATCCATCCTCCTGCAGTCCTTCCTGGACCCTCCGTTATTATGGCCTAACGTGCTCATTCCAAGGGTGTGTCCTCCCCCAAGCGGAGGGGCCCATGGAGAACGAACCCTTATTGCAAGGGTAGAAGATGGTTGCTCAGAGCTGTTACTTATAGTTTTCTGTAAGAAAGAGAGATCTGTGGGGATGTAAACTTAATAAGCCTGTGAGAAGGGTTGAACATTCTTTTAAATGTTGGCAGTGCTGTCTTCCATCTCCAGACCATGATAGTGGACCTGTATGGGCTTAGAAACCAAAATATTAATCTGTTCTTTAATAAATTGTACCAGCCTCTTTATAATGCAGGGGCCTATGGACACCATTAAAAGTAAACCCAACAAAGGGACTAATAGGGGAAGAAGGTAGGGTAGAAATCCATTATGCCCAATCCAGAGGGGATTTTCAA
This sequence comes from Callospermophilus lateralis, assembly GCF_048772815.1. Lineage (NCBI taxonomy): Eukaryota > Metazoa > Chordata > Mammalia > Rodentia > Sciuridae > Callospermophilus > Callospermophilus lateralis. Next base: position 825,496 of record NW_027514453.1, on the reverse strand, counting down.
ATAGTTCCCTTTGTCTCTTTTCTGGATCTTCTTGAAGCTGCTTAATTTTAATGCGTACTATGCCTGATTTATTGGCATAAACGCAGCATCGTTCCCCTAAGGCTAAGCAAATACCACCCTGGTTAGCTGTCAGCAAATCTAAGCCCCGTCTGTTTTGAAGGAACACTTCTGCCAGGGAATTTATTTGGTCCTGCAAATCTTTAAAGGTTCCTGATAAAGTTTGTACATAATTTATAAGTTGTTGAGACAGGCGATGGTAAGAGTGAATAGCCGTGCCTAAGCCACTGTACCTGTGCCCACAGCAGCTGTTATTCCAAGGCTGGCAATGAGTGGTAAAGCCTGTATTGCCCACCTATGTCTTTTGACTAAAGTGTCTAGGCTAGAAATTGGTAGAGGTTCATCTCCTGGGACAATAGTTATATCAGGGAGTAATAAAGCAAGAACACAACCAATGGTCCAATTCGCTGGAAGCGTGGGAAGGCCGAGTTTCCTCCACACATAAAAACTGTGCCATTGGAGGAACAAAGAGATGGGGTGGGTGAGGAATAATTTTATACTGTTGAGCAATTTCCAAAGGAAGTAAGTCGAACATCAGTATCATAGGTATTATTCTGCATCGCGCCTAAAAGAAATAATGTAAAAGTGCCTATAGGCTGTACTTTAAAGGGAAATCCGGGTTGGCATGTATTATCATTGTCCATGATAGAATTAATAGGAACTGCCATAGGCATGATTGCCCCTGCTGTCATGCAGAGCCAGCAATCACCAGCAAGGTTGGGGTTCGAATTATTAAGCTAGGAGAATGTAGTTTGCAAAATATCTAATGTATTGGTATCTAAACCTGGGAACTGGGATTTAGGCTACATTAAGGGATGATATGTGAGCTCAGGGATTTGGGGTTTCAAAAGTTTGATTATCTGAGGATGCTTGACAGAATAAGTGGGTCCTCCACCATCAGAGACCCCTGTAGGGGCCTTAATGGGCCAGTAGGAACCTTTTCCGACAGTGCCTTGGCACCCAGCTGACTGTAGCTTGGTGTATTTGCCATCTCCTCCATGGTCAAAGAGAATGGGGGTATAATGAATAGTGGTCCCCCTGCTGCATGAGTTTTAGTTAGGGAGGCTTCAAAAAATTGTTCTCCCTGTTTATTAACACAAAGTGAAGCCGACACATTACAAGAGACATGCATCGCCTGGGTATGCGTACAAGTTGCAGAACAATTTTGGAGAGCTTTACTTGTACTAGGGGGAATAATCTTTGGCTTGTTAACACATACCCATTTAGGCTGATGAACTCCTCCGAGATTATGGTCAACCTTGGCACGGAGGTAAGTCACCTTAGTCATGCAGTCAGCAGTATGGGTCCAACTAGTGGGAGCCTCAGTCCAAAATCCTCCTTTGCATTCACGGGGGGGGGGCAAAAAGGTACTCCATGATGTTGGAAATTGGAGGTCCAAGGTCTCCGTGTTCAAACCTGTTCAGCAGAAGTGCCTTAAGCAGGATCCTCGCACAGATTCTTGGCTGTATCTGAAATGGAGGAAAATTTGTCCTCAGGGGGAGGGCCTCCGTCCCTGGGTTGAGGTAAGTAATTTACCTGTTTAACCAGGCATTCTGGTAACCATCTTGGGGATGCTTGCTCTTGGTCCAAAACACAAGCTGAGCCTCATCCCCTGATGAGGATAGGATCTGGGCGTTTTCATTTATTTGTAATGGGATTGCACCACATAACAGGCGAGCGAACAGAATTGGACAAAGGATGCCAGTGTCTGTCTGTGGCCAAATGGCCTTCACTGTCTAAGGTAAGAAAAATAAGGGCAAATAATGCATGGTTAAGGCGATCCCTGGGAGTGGTAAATACAAGGGCGGAAGCCTTAAGACGGGATAGCCAAGTCTTTAAGCTAAGCTGGGCAAGTTCCACATGCCTTGGCCCTGAGAGTTGTATGGAATTTCAGTAGTATGACAAAATTGCAAGGTAGCACAAAACTGTTTAAACTTGGCACTGGTATATGCAGGACATTTATCTGTTTTAATATGTATTGGTTTACCCATTACGAAAAAGGCTGAAACAAGATGAGAAAGGACAACTTTGGTAGCCTCTCCAGAATGTGGTGATGCAAAACTAAAGCCGCTGAAAGTATCTATAGAAACGTATATATATTTGGTTTTTCAAAATTCAGGAAAATGAATAACATCCATTTGCTAAACCTGATTGGGCTGTAATCCTCGGGGGTTAACTCCCAAGTGTTGAATGGGGAGGGAGACAGTGCAACCAGGGCATGCTTTTACTATTTCTCATGCATGTTGCCTGGTAATTTTCCAAAGTAATCGATGGCTCTGGGAATTTAGATGGTGAAGATTTTGTAACTCCATGGCCTTTTGAATGGAGCCAACAAAAATTGGAAAGATGGAACGTGTTGCTGCATCAGCTTGGGCATTACCTTGTGTTAGAGGGCTCAGAAGGTCAGAGTGTGTCATGATGTGTCCTAAGGAAAATGCATGTTTTCTGGCCTGAATTAGCTGCTGAAGCTGGTGAAACAGAAAGGGGGAATTGGAAGAAGCCATAATGGTGGGTGAAATCTCCAGCAGGGGCACAGAAAGAGCAATGTAGGCACTGTCTGTATAAATATTAACAAGATTATCAAAAAAACTTTATGAAAACTTGTGTTATGGTGAACAATTCCACAAACTGAGCTGACTGATAGACAGTATCAAAGGTGGTAGGCTTGTTATTGACAACAAAGACTGCACGGCCATTACTGGAACCATCTGTAAAGACAGTAAGTTCTTGAGGAATGGGAGCCTTTTGAGTAATTTTGGGAAAAATAAATGAATGTAACTGGACAAAATTTAAAACGGGGTCATTGGGGATGTGGTTATGAATTGTTCCCAAAAAGCCTGATAGGGCAATACCCCATTGATCCATGTCTCTAGTAAAAATTGTAGTAAGGGTTTGGTCCTTAGTATATGGAATTAAAATATTATCAGGGTCTTTGCCAAATTGTTGTCGAGAAAGCAAACGACCTTTAAAAATAAGAGAAGCTACCTGAGCAAGATAAACAGTAATAACCTTGGAGGATGTGGTGGATACAAGGACCAAAAGCAAGGGGCAGCCTTTATTTTTAAAATGTGGATCTCGCTGCCAAAATATTCCTGTGGGTGTATGAGGAGTGTGGAAAATAACCAGAACCAGAGGAAGGTTATAAGAAATTTGTGTAACAAACTTTTGGGCAATGGCTTCTGTGGCTTGGTTTAATGCATGTCATGCCTCGGGAGTAAGCTTTTGAGGGGAGGAGGGGTGGGAATCACCTATCAAAATATCATTAAGGGGCAAAAGTACACAAGTGGGTAATTTTAAATATGTTCCTAGCAATTGAATATCCCCCAGTTATATTTGAAAATCATTAAGTGTGTGAAGATGGTAAACACATAGTTGTATTTTAGGAATTTGGATCTGATTATCTTGAAGTTTAAGGCCCAAATAGGTATAAGGGTCCTGTGTTTGAAACTTATCTGGAGCTATCTGTAGTCCCAAGGTAGTGAGGTTTTGTAAAAGTCCAAGTAACAATTATTAAGGTCATGGTTATTAGGTGCAGCAATTAACAAATCATCCATATAATGTAAAATATAATTTTGTGCTCATCGCTCTCTCACAGGGTCTACTGCTTGAGCAACGTGTTTTTGGCAAAGACTAGAGCTGTTGGCCATACCTTGGGGAAGAACCTTCCATTGAAATCTCTGCATAGGGCCCTGAAAATTAATGTGAGGGAGACTAAAGGCAAAATAGGGTCTATCCTCAGGATGTAAAAAGATGGTAAAAAAGCAATCTTTTAAGTCAATAACCATTTTACAATAGTTTTTTGGAATCGCCACTGGTGTGGGAATGCCTGGCTGTAGTGCTCCCATCGGGCGCATAACTTTATTAATGGCACACAAATATTGTAAAAGGCACCACTTGCCTGATTTTTTCTTGATAATAAAAATAGGAGTAATCCATGATGAGGTTGAGGGCTTTACATGGCCGGCTGCAAGCTGTTCCTGCACTAACATGGAGGCAGCCTCCAATTTTTTGGGGGGGTAAGGGGCCACTGATCCACCCACACAGGAGTCTGAGTCTCCCAAATAATTTTATCTGCATGGGGTACAGGAGGGTCAGGGACTGACACTAAAAATCTGAATACACAAGTCCACATGTATTTGTTTTTGTATGGGTTGTATAGCCTCCACCAGTCCTTGTTTCAGTATCCCCAGGCCTGTACCAGGAACAAAATTCATAGGAAGCATTTGATGAGTCACCATGGAATTGGGACTGGCGAGAATAACTTCCAATAACTCAAAATATCTCCTCCCTATACGTTAACAGGGAGGTCAGAATCAATGAAAGGAGTGACAGTTGACTTATTACCATCTTTATCAGTGCAGCTAATAGACCTAGAGCTGACCAGAGGATTTTTTTATTTTCCTATCCCTTTAAGGTCAGTCAAGGATGGAGTGAGGGGCTAACCTGATGGCTTGTATTTTTGAGAAATAATTGTGGCATCAGCTCCAATATCTAGAACTCCTTGGAATTCCTTTCCTTCAGTAAGTAAGGTAAGGGTGGGTCTATTGTGAGAAATGGGCTGAACCCAATACACATCAGAGAAGCCCAAGAAGGCAGTCCCCCGAGGTAGGTTTGGGTTTTGGAAATGCCTCCTGAATCCAAGGGAAGGAGAATTAATTGTGCAAGTCTTGTTCCTGCTGGGATGGCGGTAACTCCATTAATAGCAGTGGCCAGTATTTTTATTTCTCCAGTGAAATCATTATCATTAATGCCAACGAAGACCTGAACACCTTGTATGGTAGTGGAGGTTCTTCCAAGATTAAGGGCACATGTATGAGATGGAGGGGGACCCATAATTTCATTGGGTATTATCTGGGGCCCTTGCATTGGGTCTAATATTGTATTTGTGGCAGCACAGAGGTCCAATTTTGTGCTGCCTGGGGTGGCTAGTTGGAGGGAGGCAATTGTGGAGAAGGATTTTGTGGTAGGTTGGGAGTTTAGGAGGGAACAAACTTTATTGCTCCTGTGTTTGTCGTGGGGGATGTTGTGGCCGGGGGCTGGCCCCGCAGGGAGTTTCCCGAGAAGTAGGAAGAAATAGGCTGTGTGAGGGCATTTGTCTTAGATCTACACTCACTGGCCCAGTGATGACCTTTACCACTTCTATGGAAAAGGGTAGCTGGGGGCGGTTAAGCCCCAGTTTGAGGAGACGCTATTCCTAGGCTTTGTTTGCCTGTGGGACACTCACATGCAAAATGGCCAGGTTGTTTACAAGTAAAGCAAGTACGTGAGCCAGGATTGTGAAAGGCCTTGGTAAAGGCGGTCCCTAAAGCCAGACCCATGGCATGGGCTGCACCCACGTCTGCACAGAGTCTAATAACTTCAGAAAGTTTCCCTTTATCCTTATGTGGTTGAAGAACATTCTGACATGCTGGGTTAGCATTTTCAAAGGCAAGATGTTTTACATAGGTGCTTTCACCTTCGCTTGGTAAATCCTATAGGCTGTGGCATGGTCCTGAGAGGTCGCGGGTGTTCTGAATGGTAGAGAGCTGCTTCCTTCTCCAAGATAGCGTCCTCCCCAGGGGTCAATGTGTCTCTGGGATTTAAAACTGGATAAAGGTGGTTTTTAATCATTGGAGCCTTATTAATTAGGGTCGTATTTTGAGGGGGACCAGGAAGGTTCTCAGGGTCCTGGGAAGACTGAGAAGGTTCTATGTCTATACTAATGATGGGCATGCAGAGGGGGGACGAGAGGTCTTTTGCATAATCTCTTCCCCAATCCTGACAAGTTGTAAGGTACCATTGTCAAAGCGAAAACTTTTAAGAATTTCATTAATTAAGTTCCAGTAAGAAAAGGTGGGAACTGGCATTTTTTCTGGGCCAAAGGATTCATAATAATCTTTTAAACAGTCTCCTACTCTAAGCCATTTTTGCCATCAATGGTCCCTTCAAGAGGAAACCATGGACACAATTCTCCTATGTATGAAAAGAAAAATTTTAAGTCCTTTTTCTTAACATGTGCCCCTCATGTCTTGAAGGACTCCTTGAGGCCTGAAATAAACAAATCATGTGACGATACTGCTTGTCACATGGTGCGTCACTCACCGTGCATCATCCCCACCTTCCTCCTGGATATGTCTCCGGGTGGTGTCTGCTGAGGCGATCGTGAGCTCCTCTTGACCAAGTCTTCCAGGAGGAAGGGGTTCCCCCTCAGTCAAAGGCTTGAGCCCCAGTCGGTGGGCGCCAGATGTCCCGGCCGGCAGGACACATCAACGTGGTCAGCGAACCTAGATGGGGAGGAATGAAGGGACAAGAGGCATGAGAGATGAGAGCAACACAGGAGTTCTGATCAAGCTGCAAAATTTTATTGTTCACACATGGGTATTAATATGCTGGATATGGGAAAGCTCTCTTATCAGCAGTTCATGGATGTCTTCACAAGGTGAGATAACTTCAGGATGTTTCTGGAAGAAAGATGGCCACAGGATGTCTCAGGGACATATATGGCTACAGGATGTCTTCCAGACAGGATGTCTCCTGGGGGCTGTTTCTTGTAAGTGTCAGGCTGTTCTTTGAAGAAGAATTCCTTCTACCCCTGACAGTCAGGGATTCAGTATTTCGAATGGAAAATTCGAAAATGAATCCAATGTGTAGGCAAATATGTGCTACCCAAAAATCTTCCCAGTCTCATTCAGAACAATTCCTTGACATTTCCTTCACTCCAAGTAAGACATAATTAGAGGAGAAGAGTTAGAAATCTGTGAATACATATCGGTAATGGAAAATGCTCAGGAGTTCACAACCTTCGAGGTTGTAGAGGAGTTTCCAAAAGTAAAGGACAGGGTAAAAACTCCAAAAACATGGAGCTCTGCTGGCCTAAAGACTTCTTGAGAAACTGCCTCTGAGATTGGGCACCTGAAATATATGTTGATGACAGGAGCTTTAGCTTCCTTTGTAGTGAGACCATCAAATCTGGGTCTGCATCTATATGACCTGGAGGACATGGTTTCTTTTTTTCCTATGAACATAAAGCAGTAGGGCTGAATTCTCTCTTTATAGGTAAACTGTTGCCACTGGGCGCTAAGTGTCTTGCAGTGTGGACTGTGAAGCCATTTGGTCATCCTCCACTTTTAGTGGTGTTTCTTGCAGCTGCACTGGGAGTTTGGTATTTGCTTCACAAAATACGAGAAGTTCAACTGGGACACAGTGATGGAGGGAGTTCTGTCATGTGTGGTGGGTAAGGGTCTGCAGGAGAATGCACCAACCTGGCTTATATCCCACATAGCTTGCCCCCTTGACCACAGCAATCTGATTCTAAACATTGCCCTTCAACCTGTCCATATAACAAGATGCCTTTACATACAAGGGTATGGGGGCTGCACTATATCAGTCACAAGGCATTTGAAAGCCAATGGCATATCCACATCAGCCCACCACAGATGTTTTAACACACACCTGCACACCACTGCTCTAGGCCGACTACTCATCAGGCTCCAAGTTACTGGCATCTCTGTTCTACACCATTTTCATGAAACCCAGTCAATCAAGGCACTGTCTGGTACATTCATGATCAGTAATAGGACACCTAAAGGTTCTCCAGTGCCACCAGGTGATGGGAATTTCCAAACTTTAATGATATTTATCTAGGCATTTTTCATGGATGAAGTTGAAGGCACTGTGGGTTTCAATTTATTCAGGAACCATTAAATGGAGAAGAAGCTCATTTCAATGAAAGCTCTGGAGAATTCTAACAGGCAAGGCTTCCCAAAGACAAGCTAAAAGGTCACATTAAGCCAGGCATTTGAGGTCTACAATGTGAGGTCCATGTGTGTTTTGACTTGCAACGATGGCTGCCAAGTCTTTAAGAATAAAATCATGTGATGTCCTTCCTGAGATTTCCAGTGCTCTTCGGAAAGCCTCCCTGGGCCTAGATCTCAGTTTCCAAGGGCGACTCTCATGCGTGGCCTCCTAAAATCCCAACACAATACACGGCAATACTTCTTTGAGGTCAGTTCCAGAACTCAGTCTCTAAGGGGAATCACATAAGGGTTCAAGCCCAGGTGGACATATCCATGTCTTCCAACGGCCACAAAAATGACCACAATTAAAACCAAAACACTCCCACATGACACACCTGATGCAAAGACCTTCCTGACTTTCAGGGCAACAGAAGAATCGGTAAGCAAAATGTCCAAAGCAGAGTTTTTCCAATGAGGCATTCCTGGTCTCACTGATATCTGAGCTTTCTGAGAAGCTCGCCATTCCCTTCAGCTATCCAGTACATGGCCATGTCACAGAGATTTGAGGTGGTACATATATTTGACACAAAACTATGAGCCTATTCTGGAGAGTGCACACAATTCAGGAAGAAAACAGGAACTTAAGAAGTTAGCAGGTGTTCCCCATCGATAAGTCATGCCGCAGTCCATTCATGAATTGTGCAGGATGAAAGCTGAGAAGCTTTCTACTAGACAGGACTCACCAATTGATGCATTTTCTTTTCTAATGTCTACAACCAGGGACACAGTGGTATAAACAGACATAGAAACACTCGCCTTGTCAAATGACTTACTAGAAACAGTTCCCTCCAAACCAAACAAACCGCCATTCCTACCTATTCTCAGAATATGAGACAAAACCACAAACCCACACCCACACCCACAAAGACACCTCCTTCCCCCATGTAGGTCTGTGACTATCCGGTGTGTCCTCTGACTGGTGGGCCATACTATGTTCCAATGAAATGGCCTGTCCTGTCTCAGATCTGGTCTCCTTGGCCAACTCTGTGAAGTTGTCAGGAGCCAGCAGTGAGCCACTACCTACTTTCTCAGGAAAAGCCCCTCTTCAGAGCTTTCCTGGTTTTGGCCGTCCTCACATCAGTAGGTAGCAAGAATGACTGACTCTGTCCTTGGTAAGTCCAAACAAGTGAGACCACTGGGACTGGGACTGCCTCTTGGTGCCTGGCTTCTTGGATACCAAGTTCAGAGAGTTCCATCAACAAAGAAGTGAGGTGAGGTCACTTCCTTAAAGAACTGAATCAGATCACTGCCTTGGTAACCACTTTGTCCTAACAGTTGCTTCCAAGACTACCATGAGATGGAGGCTGCCCCTACTTTCTGTGACACTTTCACAAGGTAGAATGGTATATCAACCATAGGCACCTAGGAACAGCTCTCCACACCAACCTGGTTTGGTCCATCTTCTCTACATTAAGAAGAGAGAGGCTGATTCATAAACAACCCTTCATCCTGACCAGGTTGTTTTCCATGGAAGCTGACTTTTGCTCTCTCAGGTCCTTCATAGTTGTCTACATCTTCTCCAGGGATCATTTCTGCATGGACCTTGAGGTTCTCAGGAGGTGGAAGATCCCCTACATTCCTGTATTGTAAGACCAACTCTGTCCCTGCTCTTCTGTAAAGTTAGATTGAGGGAACAGTGTATGGTTAGGGTTAATAATATGTTCAATTTGAATTAGGAATCATTCTGCTGGATGAATAATGGTACTGGGAACCTGCGACATTTATAAGTATATATAGGTGAAATATATGTATGAAAACAGAAATCTAAGTAAGATTTGAAGTGCAGAATGGGGATGGGCCCTTGATTGTGATACTTAGCGTTGAATTATGTTCTGCACAGATGTCTGAGATAGATCGATATACAATGGCATTAGACCCTGTACCTTGGATTATTGAATGTATAAGAGAACATCCAGTAAAAAAGGGATAATGGGTAGGATTAGGAAGATAGTCAGTAGGTTTAAGAAGAAGAGTGAGTATAGGATTTGGAACAAAAGTTCCTTAGCAATAGGGTTTGGATTAGAGTGTGAATGTAAGTGTCAGCACAATTGAAGAGTCAGTCACAATGATGAACTGCGGAAAGTATGTAGGAAAGCTGATATAAATAGAGACATTATGAAATCAGGAAAAGTATAAAGTGAGAGATAGGATTAGATATTTTCAACAGGGTTGAGTTTGAATATATAATCTTAGCAAGAAACAAATATGTTGTCACAAATAGGATTGAATTTTGAGAGCATTAGCCAAACTTGATATGGATGGTTTTAGTAATCCATGTTCACTTTACATTTAGGCTTTCGTGCAAACGTAAGTGTGACCATTTCTTTTTGTGTCCAGAATATTACTCTGATAAAATGTATATGTATATCAGATGACATGAGTATTTCTTCCACCATTACTGGAAGCAAAATTTTGAAGACGTATAAATTAGTATTGGGTTTACAAAGAGGTGTACTCTGTGTCTATGAATATAGAGACAATGCATGAATAGACAATAGTGTGAATAAATAATATAACTGGTTCCACTTTAAATAATGGATTGATTTGATATCTGAAAATATATAAGAAATCTTATATTGATATACAATCATTCATTCCAACCAGTTATACATCTAATAGTAATATTAGGGTTATACTTTATCATGAAGGGTGTGTGAGTTTTGCTTCAAATTTGATTATGGAAATCGAAAATAATATGTTTGGAATGAAGTCTCATGAAAAAACCAGTCAAGAAACATGGAGGATTACATGTGTTCTAAAGCAGAAAATGATTGAAAGTGAAACAAATGCCTATAATTTTGCTAACGTATGGATGAAATATATATCCTATAATGTGCATAAACTGAAGAAATTGTAACATACCAGTGGTGAATAAAAATGAACATCAAAATACACATCATGTCCCATAGGAATCTACTTGCATTGATGACAAACTGGATCAATTATTGTAGAAATATTAGGATTTGTATCCACCATTCACTGAAGTTATTTTTCATTTCTAGGAAAAAATATGTATTTCAGGTGGATGAATATTTCCGTGAATAATCTTGTGAAATGTTAACTCTAAATCCACATACATGAATATGAATGAATTTAGGGAGTGTATAATAAGACACATATATTTTATATTTTAAAAAAATTTAGTGTGTGTGTGTGTGTGTGTGTATATATATATATATACACACACACACACACACACACACACACACACACAGAGAGACATTAAAAATTAGTAATACATATGCCAATCGAAATTCACCATGAAATATATATCATCCACAGATCCAAAAATATTCATTTTACTGAACATGGATTTATGTATAATGTTGTTCAACTAGGAAGCTCACCCATAGTTTGAAATTTCAGTTTCAACAGCGTTTAGGCGGAGTGATCTATTCTCACAATTTCTATCTGCCAAGTCAGCCACCTCACAAGAGTGTACCTGTGGTACCAGGTAGAATTCTATATGTGCATATAAAAATACATGTGCTGAATAGGCTACAGAGAAAGGGAGAGAGGAATTCACATATTTGTTTACTTTAAGTACCCATGGAACTATTTCAATTAAAAATTAACTTGAATTATAACACCTACACTTTATCATGCAAAAGCCAAGTCTAACTATACACCATGCCTCCTCTGAAATGCTTGCATTTCTATTCTGTTTGGGTTATTTTACTCCATCATATTAGGATTAGTAGTAAGAGTCTATTACGGTATGGGTTAGTGTCAGTTATTCAGCATTTCAAATGGAAAATAGGAAAATAAATCCAATGTGTATGCAAATATGTGCTACAAAAAATTCCCACTATCATCCAGAACAATGCCTTGACAATATCTTCGCCCCTAGTAAGACACAATTAGAGAAGAAGAGTTAGAAAATCTGTGAATACATACCTGGAATGGAAAATGTTCAGGAGTTCACAACCTTGGAGGTGGTAGAGGAGTTTCCAAAAGTAAGGGACAGTGTAAACACTCCACAAACATGGAGCTATGCTGGCATTAAGACTTCTTGAGAAACTGCCTCTGAGGTTGGACACTTGAAAAATATGTTGTTGTCAGGAGCTTTAGCTCCCTGTGTACGGAGACCATCAAAGCTGGGTCTGCATCTATGTGACCTGGAGGATATGGTTTCTTATTTTCTAATGAACATGAGGAAGCAGTGATGAATTCTCTCTTTGTAGATAAACTGTGGCCACTGGGGGCTAAGTGTCTCCCTGTGTGGACTTTGAAGCCATTTGGTCATTCTCCAATTTTCGTGGTGTTTCTTGCTGCTGCACTGGGTGTTTTGTATTTGCTTCACAACATACAAGGATTTCAAATGGGTCACAGTGCTGGTGGGAGTCCTGTAAGGTGTGGTGGGTCAGGGTCTTCAGGAGAATGCACCAACCAGGCTTCTATCCCACATTTCTTGCTCCCTTGACCATAGCAACCTGATTCTGAACATTGCCCTGAAACCTGTCCATATAACCAGATGCCTTTTCATATAATTTTCTGCTGGCTGCACCAAGTCAGTCACAAGCCATTTGGAAGCCAATGACACACCCACATGGCCACACCGCAAATATATTATCAGACAACTGCACACCACTGCTCTAGGCCCACTACTCAGCAGGCTCCAACTTACTGGCATCTGTGTTCCACACCATTTTCAAGAACTCCAGTCAATCAAGGCACTGTCTGGTACACTCATGAGCAGCAATAGGACATCCAATGGTTCTCCAGTGCCACCTGGTCATTGGGAATTTCAAAAATTTCATGGTATTTATCTATCCATTGTTCAAGAATGAAGTTGGAGGCACTTTGGGGTTTTCATTCATCCAAGAACCATTAAATGGTGAGGAAGCTCATTTCAATGAAAGCTCTGGAGAACTCTCACAGGCAAGGCTTTCCAAAGAGTGGTCAAAATGTCATATGCAGACAGGCCCATTGAGGTCTAAAATGTGAGGTCCATGTGTGTTTTGACTCTTAACTATGGCTGCCAAGTCTTTCAGAATAAAATCATGTGATATCCTGGTTGAGATTCTCAGTGCTCTGTGGAAAGCCACCCAGGGCCCAATCTCAGGTTTCAAGGGTGACTCTCATGCGTGGCCTCCTACAATCCCAACACAATTAATGGCAATACTTCTCTGAGGTCAGTTCCAGAACTCAGTCTCGAAGGAGAATCACACCCGAGTTCAAGCCCATGTGGACCCAGTCATCTCTTCCAACCGCCACACAAATGACCACAATTGAAACCAAAACATTCCCACATGACCCTCATCTTCTTCCATAGACACTCATCATAAACTCTTGCTGGAGGTTTCCATGAGGAGCGCAGCCCAAGGCAATGTCCAAAATATGCACCCTTGCCCGTCATTTGCCTAAAATGAGGGTGGCCTTGACACCCTTCCTGTGAACCAGGAGTGATCAAATAGGCCTGCCTTTAATACTGCTCTGCTTCTCCAATTTGAGGCCAACTGACTGTCAGGTATAGATTCTTTATGTGATTTGGCATCATGGGAGAACCCAAGCACTTCTGCAGGAGTTCAAAGAACTCATTTGACCCAGAGGATCCTATTCTCACTTGATGGAGGTTAGGAACCTAACAGAGGAAGGCAAGAAACTTCATCCACAATGACTGATATTTTTACCATTTTCGTTTTCAATACACACATGGGAACTTTCTTTATATCCATCAGGTGCTGAGAATCTAATCCATAGCCTGACCCAGAGGCAAGCAGCTGATTCAGACACATCCCTTTCGAAAGCAATTAAGCAAAGCACCACAGGTGATGCCCATTCATTTGCATTTAAAAACTGTTTACTTCAGGCTTCAAAAAGGAGTGGCCTGAGGTAAGGACCTTCCTGACATTCAGGGCAACAGAAAAATAGGTAAGCAGAAGGCCCAAAACAGTATTTCTCCACTGAGACTTTCCTGGTCACACTGATATCTGAGTTTCCTGAGATGCTCGCCATTCCATTCAGCTATCCAGTACATGGCCATGTCACAGAGCTTGGAGGTGTTACATATCTTGGACACAAAACCATGAGCCTATTCTGGGTAGTGGCCAAAATTTAGGAAGAAAACAGGAACTTAGGAAGATAGTAGGGGTTGCCCATCCATAAAGCAACCTGCAGTCCAGTCATAAATTGGGTAGGATGAATGATGGAAAACTTTCTTCTAGACAGGACATATCCATTGATGCATTCTCTTTTCTTATGTCTACAACCACGGACACAGTGAGATACACAGATATAGAAACACTCACCTTGTCAAACGACTTTTTAGAAGCAGTCCACTCCAAACCAAACAAATCGCCTTTCCTACCTATTCTCAGAACATGAGACAAAACCACAAACTCACACCCACACCCACAAAGGCACTTCCTTCCCCCAATATGTCTGTGACAATCCGGAGTGTCCTCTGACTGTGGACCATATTGTTACCCTGAACTGGCCTGCCCTGTCTCAGATCTGGTCTCCGTGGCCAAATCTGTGAAGTTGTCAGGAGTCAGCGATGACCAACTACCTGTTTTCTTAGGAAAGGGCCCTCTTCAGAGCTGTCCTGGCATTTGGCCATTCTCACATCAGTAGGTACCAAAAAAGACTCTCTCTGCCCTTTTCTCTGTAAAACCAAACATGTGATCCCACTAGGACTGTTACTGGGACTGGCTCTGGATGCCTGGCTTCCTGAATCCCAAGTTCAGAGAGTTCCATCACCAAGTAAGTTAGGTGAAGTCACTTTCTTCATGAAATGAATGAGGTCACTGCCTTAGCAACCACTTTGTCCTAACAGTTGCTGCCAAGGGTCTCATGAGATGGAGGCTGTTCCTACTTTCTGTGACACTGTCACAAGTTAGAATGGTATATCAACCATATGCACCGGGGAACTTCTCTCCATACAGGCCTGCTTTGGTCCATCTTCTCTACATTAAGAAGAGAGAGGCTGATTCAGACACATCCTTTCATCCTGTCCAGGTTCTTTACCATGTCAGAAGACTTTTGCTCTCTTTGGTACTACATAGATGCCTACAACTTCTCCAAGGATCATTTCTGCATTGACCTTTGAGGTTCTCAGCAGGTGGAAGATCCCCTACATTCCTGTATTGTAAGACCAACTCTATCCCTGCTCCTCTGTAAAGGTAGATTGAGGGAACAGCGTATGGTTAGGGTTAATAACAGGTTCGAATTCGGTTGGGAATCATTCTGCGGGATGAATAATGTTATTGGGACCCTGCGAAATTTAAAAGAATATATAGGTGAAATATAAGTTTGAAAACCCAAATCTATGTAAGTTTTGAAGCCCAGAAGTGTATTGGGCCCTTGGGTAGGATACTTAGCTTTGAATTATGTTCTGCACAGATGTCTCTGATTAATCGCTATACAATGGCATAGGACCTTTACCTTGGATGATTGAATGTCGAAGAGAACATGCAGTCAAAAAGGGATAGTCGATAGGATTAGGAAGATAGTCAGTAGGTTTAGAAAGAAGAGTGAGTATAGGATTTGGACAAAAACTTTTTTAGCAATAGGGTTTCGGGTAGAGAGTGAATGTAAATGTCAGCACATGTGAAGAGTCATTCACAATGATAAACTGGGGAAAATATGTAGGAAAGTAAATATCATTTGAGACAAAAGGAAATCAGGCAAAGTATAATGTGAGTTATAGGATTAGACATTTTCAACAGGGTTGAGGTTGAATATATAATCTTAGCAAGAAACAAATATGTAGTCACCAATTGGATTGACATTTGAGAGCATTAGGCAACCTGGACATGGATGTTATTACTAATCCATGCTCACTTTCCATTTAGGCTTTGGTACAATCATAAGTGTGATCTTTGCATTTTGTGTCCATAATATTACTGTAATAAAATATATATGTAGATCAGGTGACATGAGTATATCTTCCACCATTTCTGGGAGCAATATTTTGAAGACGTATAAATTAGTATTGGGGGTACAAACAGGTGTACCCTGTTTCTATGAATATACAGATAATGCATGAATGGAACATACTCTGAATAAAACATATACTCATTCCACTATAAATAATGGATTGAATTGATATCTGAAAAAATACAGGAAATCAAATATTGATATACAGACATTCATTACAACCAGTTATACATCAATGATAATATTAGTATTAGGATTTTCATGAAGAGTGTGTGAGTTTTGCTTCAAAATTGATTATGGAAATCGAAAATAATGTGTTTGGAAAGAAGTCTCATGAAAAGAGCAGTAAAGAAACATGGAGGAATACATGTTTTCAGAAGCAGGAAGTGATTGAAAGTGAAACAAATTCCTATATATTTTTGAACTTTTGGATGAAATATATATATTATGATGTGCATAAACTGAAGAAATAATAATGTCCCACTGTTGAATAAATATGAACGTCAAAATACATATCATGTCCCATAGGAATCTACTTGCATTGATGTTAAACTGGGTTAGTTACTGTAGAAATATTAGGATTTGTATACACCATTCACTGAAGTTAGTTGTCAGTACTAGGAAACAAATATGAATTTCAGGTGGATGAATAGTTTGGAAAATAATCTTGTGAAAAGTTGATTATAAATCCACATAAATGAATATGAATGAATTTAGGGCGTGTATAATAAGTCACATATATTACATATTTTGAAATATCTGGAGAGTATATATATATATATATATATATATATATATAGAGAGAGAGAGAGAGAGAGAGAGAGACAGAGAGAGAGACATTAAAAACTAACAATATATATGCCAATCAAAATCCATCATGAAATATATATCATCCACAGATCCAAAAATATTCATTATACTGAACATGGATTGATGTATAATGTTGTTCAACTAGAAAGTTCACCCATAGTTTGAAATTTCAGTTCCAATAGCATTTACGAGGAGTGATCTCTTCTCACAATTTGTATCTGCCAAGTCAACCACCTCACAAGAATGTACGTGTGGTACCAGGTAGAATTCTATATGTGCATATAAAAATACATGTGCTTAATAGGCTACAGAGAAAGGGAGAAAGGAATTCACATATTTGTTAACTTTAAAAACACATGGAGAACTATTTCAAAAAAAATTTGCAAGATTTATAACTCCTACCCTATATTATGCAAAAGGCAAGTCCAAGTATACACCTTGCCTCCTCTGAACTGCTTGTACTTCTTTTCTGTTTTTTGTTATTTTTCTCCATCATATTAGGATTAGTAGTCAGAGTCTAGTTTGGAATTGGTTAGGGTTAGAGATTCAGTGTTTTAAAGGGAAATTGAAAAATGAATCCAATGTCTATGCAAATATGTGCTACCCCAAAATCTTCCCAGTCTCATCCAGAACAATGCCTTGACATTATCTTTTACCAAAGTAAGATACAGTTAGAGGAGAAGAGTTAGAAAATCTGTGAATACATATCTGGAATGGAATTTGCTCAGGAGTTCACAACCTTGGAGGTGGTAGCAGAGTTCAAAATAGTAAGGCAAAAGGTAAACACTCCTCAAACATGGAGCTCTGCTGGCCTAAAAAATTCTTGAGAAACTGCCTCTGAGGTTGGGCACTTGAAATACATGTTGTTTTCAGGAGATTTAGTTCTTTTATAGAGAGACCATCAAAGCTGGTTCTGCATATATGTGACCTGTAAGACATGGTTTCTTATTTTTCATTGAACATGTGGCAGCAGTGCTGAATTATTTTTTTGTAGCTAAACTGTGGACACTGGGGCTAAGTTTCTCCCTATGCTAACTGGGAAGACATTTGTTCATCCTCCACTTTTAGTGGTGTTTCTTGCTGCTGCACTGGGAGTTTGGTATTTGCTTCACGAAATAAAGGAGGTCAATTGGGACACATTGTTGGAGGGAGTTCTGTCACGTGTGGTGGGTGAGGGTTTGCAGGAGAATGCAATAACCAGGCTTCTATCCCACATAGCTTTCCCCCTTGACCATAGCAACCTGATTCTGAACATTTCCCTGAAACCTCTCCATATAACAAGATGCCTTTACCTACTGGGTCTGTTGGCTGAAACCATATCAGTCACAAGCCATTTGGACGCCAATGGCAGTTCCACGTGGCCTCACCACAGATGTTTTGTCACACATCTGCTCACCACTGCTCTAGGCCCACTAATCAGCAGGCACCAACTAACTGGCATCTCTGTTCTACACCATTTTTATGAAACCCTGTCAATCAAGGCACTGTCTGGTATACTCATGATCAGCATCAGGACATCCAAAGGTTTTCCAGTGCCAACTGGTCATTGAAATTTCAAAAATTTCATGGTATTTATCTAGCCATTATTCAAGGAAGAAGTTGTAGTCACTGTGGGTTTCAATTCATTCACGAACCATTAAATGTTAAGGAAGCTCATTTCAATGAAAGCTCTGGAGAACAATCACAGGCAAGGCATCCCAAATAGTGGCCAAAAGGTCACATGAAGCCAGGACCATTGAGGTCTACAATGTGAGGTCCATGTGTGTTTTGACTCTCAACTATGGCTGCCAAGTTTTTCAGAATAAAATCATGTGATATCCTGGCTGAGATTCTCAGTGTTCTGTGGAAAGCCACCCTTGGCATAGATCTCAGTTTCCAAGGGCGACTCTCATGCGTGGCCTCCTAACATCCCCACACAATTCATGGCAATACTTCTCTGAGGTCAGTTCTACAACTCAGTCTCTAAGGAGTATTACACCACAGTACAAGCCGAGGGGGACCCAGTCATCCCTTCCAACTGCCACACAAATTACCAAAATTAAAACCAAAACATTCCCACATGGCCCTCATCTTCTTCCACATAGACCCTCATTTTAACCTCTGGCTGGAGATTTTCATGAGGGGTGCAGCGCAAGAGAGTGTCCAAAATAAGCTCCCTTGGCCCTCATTTGCCTAAAGGCAGGGTGGCCTGGACACCATTCCTGTGAACCAGGAGTGATCAAATAGGCCTGCCATTACAACTACTCTGCTTCTCCAATTTGAGGCCTACTGACTGTGGGGTTTAGATTCTTTATGTGAAGTGGAATCATGAGAAAACCCAAGCACCTCTGCATGGCTTTGAAAAACTCATTTTACCCAAAGGATCCCTATACTCACTTGATGATTGTCTGCAACCTAATAGAGGAAGGAGAGAGACATCATCCACAATGACTGAATTTTGCCATTTTAGTTTTGGATGCACACATGGGATCTTTCTTTATATCCATCAGGTGCTGAAAATATAAGCCACAGCCTCACACAGGGCCAAGAGGCTGATTCAGACACATCCCATTCAAAGCAATTAAGCAAAGAGCCACGGGTGATGCCCAATCATTTCCATATGAAAACTGTTTTTTTCATGCTTATCAAAGGGGTGGCCTGAGGCAAAGACCTTCCTGTCATTCAGTGAAACAGAAAAATAGGTAAGCAAAAGGCACAAACCATGGTTTCTCCACTGAGACTTACCTGGTCACACTGATATCTGAGTTTTCTAAGAAGCTCGCCATTACCTTCAGCTATTCAGTACATGGCCATGTGACAGAGCTTGGGGTGGTACCTATCTTGGACACAAAACCATGAGACTATTCTGCAGATTGGTCAGAATTCAGGAAGAAATCTGAAACTTAGGAAGATAGTAGGTGTTGCCCATCGATAAGGCAACCTGCAGTGCAGTCATAAATTGGGCAGGATGAATGCTGGGAAGCTTTCTACTAGACAGGACACATTCATTGATGCATTCTCTTTTCTAATGTCTACAACCACGGACACAGTGTTATACACAGACATAGAAACACTTGCCTTGTCAAAAGACTATCTAGAAACAGTCCACTGCAAACCAGACATACCAGCTTTCCTACCTATTCTAAGAAAATGAGACAAAACCACAAACTCACACCCACAAACACAAAGCACCTCCTTCCCCCAAGTAAGTCTCTGAATATCCAGAGTGTCCTCTGACTAGCGGGCCCTACTATGTTCACCCGAAATGGCCTGTACTGTGGCAGATCTGGTCTCCTTGGCCAACTCTGTGTAGTTGTTAGGAGCCAGCGGTGAGTCACTACCTACTTACTAAGGAAAGGCCCGTCTTCAGAGCTCTCCTGATATTTGGCCATCCTCACATCAGTAGGTACCAAGAAAGACAGAATCTGTCATTGGTAAAACAAAACAAGTGAGCCCACTGGTACTGGGACTGGGACTGGCTCTGGATGCCTGGCTTCCTGGATCCCAAGTTCAGAGAGTTCCATCACCAAAGAAGTAAGGTAGGTCACTTCCTTCAGGAACTGAATGAGGTCAATGCCTTGGCAAACACTTTGTCCTAATAGCTGCTTCCAAGGGTCCCATGAGATGGAGGCTGCCCCTACTTCCTGTGACACTGTCACAAGTTAGAATGGTATATCAACCATAGACACACGGGAACAGCTCTCCACACAGATCTTGTTTGGTCCATCTTCTCTACATTAAGAAGAAAGTGGCTGATTCAGACACACCCCTTCATCCTGACAAGGTTGTTTGCCATGGAAGATGACTTTTGCTCTCTCAGGTCCTTCATAGCTGCCTACCTCTTTTCCAGGGATCATGTCTGCATGGACCTTTGAGGTTCTCAGCAGGTGGAAGATCCCCTACATTCCTGTATTGTAAGACCAACTCTGTCCCTGCTCTTCTGTAAAGTTAGATTGAGGGAACAGTGTATGTTTAGGGTCAATAACATGTTGGATTTGGTTTAGGAATCATCCTGCAGAATGAATAATGGTATTTTAAACTGCGATATTTACTAGAATATATATGTGAAATATAAGTGTGAAACTAGAAATCTAGGTAACATTTGAAGCCCAGAAGGGCATTGGACCCTTGATTGTGATACTTAGAATAAAATTACATTCTGCACAGAGGTCTCAGATAGATCAATATACAATGGCATAAGACCTTGTACCTTGCTTGATTGAATGTAGAAGAGAATATCCAGTCAAAAAAGGATAGTCGGTAGGATTAGGAAGATAGTCGGTAGGTTTAGAAAAAGAATGAGTATAGGATTAGGAACAAACGTTTATTAGCAATAGGTTATCGATTAGAGTGTGAATGTAAATGTCAGCACATGTGAAGAGTCAGTCACAATGATGAACTGGGGAAAATATGTAGGAAACAGATAGAAATAGAGCCATAATGAAATCAGGCAATGTATAAAGTGAGGGAGAGGATTAGACATTTTCAGTAGGGTTGAGTTTGAATATATAATCTTAAGAAGAAACAAATATGTAGTCACCAATAGGATTGATATTTGAGAGCATTAGGCAAGCTGGACATGGATGTTTTTAGTAATCCATGTTTACTTTCCTTTTAGGCTTTGGTACAAACATAAGTGTGAGCTTTGCATTTTGTGTTCCGAATATTTCTGTGATTAAATGTATAAGTAGATCAGGTGACATGAGTATTTCTTCCAACATTTCAGGGAGCAATATTTTGAAGACATATAAATTACTATTGGGGGTATAAAGAAGTGTACACTGCGTCTATGAATATAGAGATAATGCATGAATAGACCATACTGTGAATAAATAATATAACTCGTTCCACTTTAAATAATGGATTGAATTTTTATCTGAAAATATATAAGAAATCCTATATCGTTATGCAATCATTAATTCCAACCAGTCATACATCTAATGGTAATATCAGAGTTATAATTCATCATAAAGTTTATGTGAGTTTTGCTTCAAAAGTGATTATGGAAATTGAAAGTAATGTGTCTTGAAAGAACTCTCATGAAAAGACCTGTCAAGAAACATGGAAGAATACATGTGTCCTGAAGCAGGAAGTAATTGAAAGTGAAACAAATTCCTGTAAATTTGCGAACTTATGGGGAAATCTTAAGAGCCCCTCCCAGCTCTCCCTTGAGCGCGATAGCCAGACCGAGGGAATTAGGAGTGGCACGGGACTCGTGGTGCAGACCTCCAGGCCACCGCTCCCACCAGTGCTGAAAACTGAAGTCTCTTGCTCCAGCTTCTGGGGGCATGGCTTCCGGAGTGCAAGAAAATTCGCTGGGGGTTCTCAGGCCTAAGCTCTACAAACTTAGGGTCTGAGGGAGACAAACAGGGAGAGTGTTCCCAGGCGTTCATGAAAACAGGGCTCCTAGGAGCAGCAGACCTGGCATGTAGCCAGTATTGTGGTGAGTGTCACAGGTGAGTGGGGCCTGGCTTGAGGAAACACAAAAGAAGGTCCTAGGCACTCAGGATTGGACACCCACCCAGTCTGGGAGGAAGAGCTGCTGCACAGTGATTGGTTCCCACTTATTGAAAGGAGAAGCTTGGCCCAGTGGGCACAGCTCTACGTACTGGAAAAGAAGTTTATTGCAATCTATGACTGCATTTATTGTTATTATTATTATTTTAATTTGTTTTTTTTTTGTTTTTGTTTTTGTTTTTTTTGTTTTCTTTTATTTTCATTTTTTTGTTGCTATTCTTTAGCTTTTAAAAAATGTTTTAAAATTTTTTATTTTATTTTATTTTTTTTTCCGGTTCATGATGACCATCGGAGAACACAAATTTATTGCTTTTATTTTCCAAAATCCTCATAAAAGAACTTAAACACTATAAAAATAGTCACACGGTATTACCATAAAACAACAAATGAAAGGGAAAAAACGTATTGGATCTCACCATTATGTATACACACAACACACACCTGCACAATCCCCCCAAACTAAAAGTAAATAGCGGAAAGATCAGTAGAGTGGAGGGAAGGGAACAGAAAGAGGGAGGAAAGGAGAAAAAGAGGAAGTACTGGGGACTGAATTAGAGCAAATTATATTTCATGCTTTTATAATTATGCCAAAATGAATCTTAATGTTATGTATAATCTTAATGTTATGTATAAAAAGAACCAATTAAAAAAAGAAATATGATAGTATACCAGTGCTGTGTAGAGCCAATAAAAAAAATACCTATACATAAACTAAAAAAAAATGTGAATTTTAAGAATAAACTGGAGTGGGCTAGAGTTGTGGATCAGTGGTAGAGCACTTGTCTAGCATGTGTGAGGCACTGGTTGGATTCTCAGCACTGCATATAAATTAATTAATTAAATAAGGATCCATCAACAACTAAAAAAACTAGTAAAAAAGAATAAATTATAAAAAATAAATGAAAGTGTGTAGAAAATGTCATTTGAAGTAAAAATACAAAATCAGCTCTAAGTTGTTTGCAACACAAACACACAAGTTAAGTGGTGTTTGAAAATACAGGGAGCAAAAGCTATTGTATAAAAATTTTATTGATAATTCCAGAAAATCTATTATTAATATCAATGTAAAATATGTATTTTAAGTGAAAGAACCTTTAATAAGACAGCAATTGTGTTAATTAATTAAAGAATCTAAAAATTAGATGAAAATATGATTTGTTTTTATTCAATGAAGCAAGATTAAATGTTTGAAATATGATTTTAAGGAGAAATATAGGCACCACAATAAGTTTTAGGAATTTTGTGGATACAAAGATAATTAACTTAGGACAACTTACTATGATAAATGAGTTTACTTTAGTAGAAAAATAGAATTTGCCCTCTGGAAACTGGGCACCACTAATCCCCAAATCCCAAATCCAAAATGCCAAATCTAACGTGTTTTAGTACTGGAATGTGACAAGTGAAAAGTATCCTACTTGGCTTCATTTGACAGGTTACAGTCAAAATGCAGGTATACTAAAAATGTTGTATGAAATTTCCTCCAGGCTATGGGTCTAAGGCATGTATGAAATATAAATGAATTTCATATTTACACTTGAGTCTTATCCCCAAGATTATGTGTGTATAAATATTCCATAATTCCAAAAAAATCCAAAATCTGAAATGCTTCTTGTTCTAAGCATTTTTGATAAACAATACTTAACCTATATACAATTGTTTCCCCCACAACAAATAAACAAATTTAATAAGGTTAAAAACTTTCAAAAAATAAAATTTAAACATACTACAAAGCAAATAAATAACACATGAAATAATAAATTTTTTGGTGACTTAACAACTGGAAACTGTTTCATTTAACTTGCCCCTGGATCATAGATAAACTTCAAAATTATTTTCTTTTTTTTTTTTAAATGGCAAAATAATTTTATTTTATTTTATTTTTTATTGGTTGTTCAAAACCCTACAAAGCTCTTGACATATCATATTTCATACATTAGCATACATTAGCTTCAAGTGAGTTATGAACTCCCTTTTTTAAACCAAGTAGAGATTGCAGAATCACATGGGTTACACATCCACATTTTTACATAATACCATACTAGTAACTGTTGTATTCTGCTGCCTTTCCTTTCCTCTGCAATCCCCCCTCCCCTCCCCTATT
Organism: Callospermophilus lateralis; assembly: GCF_048772815.1. Classification (NCBI taxonomy): domain Eukaryota; kingdom Metazoa; phylum Chordata; class Mammalia; order Rodentia; family Sciuridae; genus Callospermophilus; species Callospermophilus lateralis. The sequence continues at coordinate 801,373 of NW_027514453.1, read as the reverse complement.
TTGTTATTATTATTTTTTAAAATTTTAATTTTAATTTTATATTATCATTATCATTTTTAAAAAAAAATCATTTTCATTCTTTATTTTCTATTTTTTCTATTGTATTTCATTTCTTTTCAATTTTCTTATTTCCCATTCCTTGCATTCTACCTGCCTACTCTCATTCTTTTTAGTGACTTTTTTCCTTCCCTTCTAAAATCTTTCCTCCCAAGCATCAAATAAATTTATAAGAGTAAACAGTAACTCAGCAGTCAAACAGAACAAGAAGTAACATGAGCAGCATAAACAAGCAAGGAAGAAAAGGAGAACAAACAACGAAGAACACCCTAAATATTCAGGAGGACCAGGATTCATCAGAAAAGTGGTCATATAAAGAACTCAAGGAATACCTTAGACAGATGGAATGGAAACTTAAAGAAGATACGAGACAGAAAATCCAAACAGTAAAAGAAAACATTGAAAATGAATTACATAAACATATAAAAGAAAAAGTTAAGCATCTTTATCAGTGGATAGAGATTATAAAAAAAATCAAACAATAATTCTAGAAATGAAGGAAATGATAAACCAAATTAAGAACTCCATTGAGAGTATCACTAACAGAGTGGAGCAAGTAGAAGCCAGAACATCAGATAATGAAGACAAAATATATCATCTTGAAACGAGTCCAGCCAACTCAGAAAGGCTGGCAAAAAAATCACAAGAAAAACATCCAAGAGATTTGGGATAACATAAATAAAACCACACTTACTAGTCATCAGGATAGAGGAAGGTACAGAGACTCAAACCAAGGGAATGAGAAAACTGCTGAATGAAATAATTACAGAAAACTTTCCAGAAATAAAAAAGGAAATGGATATACAAATTGTAGATGCATACAGGACAAGAGCACACAAAATCACAGTAGACGAATGCCAAGACACATTGTTATGAAGATATCCAATATACAGAACAAAGAGAAAATAATAAATCTACAAGAGAATGGAGGCAGAATACATTCAGTGGTAAACCAATAAGGTTAACAACGGATATTTGATCACAGATGCTGAAAGCGAGAAGATCCTGGAAAAACGTATTTCAAACACTGAAAGACAATGGATGCCAACCAAGAATTATGTATCCAGCATAATTAACCATCAGGTACTACAATAAAATAAGAATCTTTCATGATAAACAAAAGCTAAAAGAATTTGAAGCCAGAAAACAAGCTTTACAAAGCGTCTTGAGAAAAACACTACACAAGAAAGAAATGAAAAACAACAACCAAAACCATCAGTGGGAAGTACCTTGGTAATGACAGAGGCAGGGTGAAAGCTTATCATGGAGAAACAAACTAAATTTAAAAAAAGATAAATAATCAAACATGGCTGGCAGTACAAACCATACATCAATAGTAACTCTGAATATAAATGGCTTTAACTCTCCAATAAAGCGACATAGGCTGGTAACTTGGATTAAATAAACAAATCCAACAATATGTTGCCTCCTGGAGACACATCTGAAATGCAAAGACACACAGGCTGAAGGTGAAAGGTTGGGAAAAAATACACCATGCACACTTATCCTCATAAACAAGCAGGGGTGGACATCCTCATATCAAATAAAATCGACTTCAAGACTAAGTTAATCAAAAGGGATAAGGAAGGACATTATATACTGTTAAAAGGAACCATTCACCAACAAGACATAACAATTATCAATATTTATGCACTAAATAATGGTGCTACGATGTTCATGAAACAAATTCTCCTCAAGCTCCAAAATGAAATAGACCTCAACACAATAATTATGGGTGACTTCAACACACATCTATCACCATTGGACAGATCCTCCAAACAAAAGTTGAATAAAGAAAGTATAGAACTCAATATCACAATCAATAACCAACATGTAACTGACATATATAGAATATATCAACCATCATCAAGTGGATATACTTTTTTCTCAGCAGCACATGGATCCTTCTCAAAAAAAGACCATATATGATGCCATAGGGCAACCCTCAGTAAATATAAAGGTGTGGAGATAATAACATGCATTTTATCTGATCATAATGGAATGAAACTGGAAATCAATGATAAAAGAAGGAAGGAAAAATTCTACATCACATGGAAAATGAACAATATGTTACTGAATGATCAATGGGTTACAGAAGACATAAAGGAGGAAATCAAAAAATTCTTAGAGATAAATGTAATTATAGACACAACATATCGGAATCTATGGGACACAATGAAAGCAGTTTTAAGAGGGAAATTCATCGCCTGGAGGTCATTCCTGAAAAAAAAGGAAAAACCAACAAATAAGTGAGCTCACACTTCATCTCAAAGCCCTAGAAAAGGAAGAGCAAAACAACAGCAAATTTAGCAGAAGGCAAGAAATTATTAAAATCAGAGTGGAAATCAACAAAATTGAAACAAAAGAAACTATTGAAAAAATTAACAAAACTAAAAGTTGCTTCTTCGAAAAAATAAATAAGATCAACAGACCCTTAGCCATGCTAAAGACGAAAAGAAGAGAAAGAACTCAAATTACTAACATATGGGATGAAAAAGGCAACATCACAACAGATGCTACAGAAATACAGAAGACAATTAGAAATTATTTTGAAAACCATTATTCCAATAAAATAGAAAATAGTGAAGACATCGATAAATTTCTTAAGTCATATGATTTGCCCAAACTGAGTCAGGAGGATACACACAATTTAAACCGACCAATATCAATGGATGAAATAGAAGAAGCAATCAAAAGACTACCAACCAAGAAAAGCCCAGGAACGGATGGCTATACAGCGGAGTTTTACAAAACCTTTAAAGAAGAATTAATACCAATACTTTTCAAGTTATTTCAGGAAATAGAAAAAGAGGGAGCTCTGCCAAATTCATTTTATGAGGCCAACATAACCCTAATTCCAAAACCAGAAAAAGACACCTCAAAGAAAGAGAACTACTGACCAATATATCTGATTAAAATAGATGCAAGAATCCTCAATAAAAATCTGCCTAATCGAATACAAAGGCAAATCAAAAAAATTGTTCACCAGGATCAAGTAGGATTCATCCCTGGTATGCAAGGATGGTTCAATATACGAAAATCAATAAATGTTATTCATCACATCAATAGACTTAAAGATAGGAACTATATGATCATCTCGATAGATGCAGAAAAAGCATTTGACAAAGTACAGCATCCCTTTATGTTCAAAACATTAGAAAAATAGGGATAACAGGAACTAACCTCGACATTGTAAAAGCTATCTATGCTAAGTCTCAGGCTAGCATCATTATGAATGGAGAAAAATTGAAGGCATTCCCTCTAAAATCTGGAACAAGACAGGGATGCCCTCTGTCACCACTTCTATTCAATATAGTTCTCAAAACACTGGCCAGAGCAATTAGACAGACGAAAGAAATCAAAGGCATAAAAATAGGAAAATAAGAACGAAAATTATCACTATTTCCTGGTGACATGATTCTATACATAGAAGACCCAAAAGGGTCTACAAAAGAACTACTAGAACTAATAAATGAATTCAGCAAAGTGGCAGGATATACAATCAAAACGCATAAATCAAAGGCATTTCTGTATATCAGCGACAAACCTCCTGAAACAGAAATGAGGAAAAACACTCCATTCACAATACCCTCAAAAAAATTAAATACTTAAAAATCAACCAAACAAAAAAGGTGAAAGACTTATACAATGAAAACTACAGAACCCTAAAAAGAGAAGTAGAGGAAGATCTTAGAAGATGGAAAAATATACCCTGTTCCTGGATAGGCAGAACTAACATCATCAAAATGGCGAAATTACCAAAAGTTTTCTATAGGTTCAATGCAATGCCAATCAAAATCCCAATGGCATTTCTTGTAAAAATAGATAAAGCAATCATGGAATTCATATGGAAAAATATAAGACCCAGAATAGCAAAAGCAATTCTAGCAGGAAGTGTGAATCAGGCGGTATAGCGATACCGGACTTAAAACTATACTACAGAGCAATATTAACAAAAACAGCATGGCACTGGTACCAAAACTGGCAGGTTGACCAATGGTACAGAATAGAGGACACAAAGACTAATTCACAAAGCTACAACTATGCTATATTTGATAAAGGAGCTAAAAGCATGCAATGGAGGAAATATAGCATCTTCAACAAATGGTGTTGTAAAAAATGGAAATCCATATGCAACAAAATGAAACCGAATCCCCTCCTCTTGCCATGCACAAAAGTTAACTCAAAGTGGATCAAGGAGCTAGATATCAAATAAGAGACTCTGCATCTGATACAAGAAAAAGTTGGCTCCGATCTACATAATGTGGGGCCGGGCTCCAAATTCCTTAACAGGACACCCATAGCAGAAGAGTTAATAACAAGAATCATCAAATTGGACTTACTTAAACTGAAAAGTTTTTTCTCAGCAGGATAAAAAATGAGAGAGGTAAATAGGGAGCCTAAATTATGGGAACAAATTTTTACTCCTTACACTTCAGATAGAGCCCTAATATCCAGAGTATACCAAGAACTCAAAAAATTAGACAATAAGATAATAAATAACCCAATCAAAAAATGGGCCATGGACCTGAACCGACACTACTCAGAGGAGGACATACAATCAATCAGTAAGTAAATGAAAAAATGCTCACCATCTCTAGCAGTCAGAGAAATGCAAATTAAAATCACCCTAAGAAACCATCCTACTCTAGTAAGATTGGCAGCCATTATGAAGTCAAACAACAAGTGCTGGCGAGGATGTGGAGAATAGGGTACTCTTGTACATTTCTGGTGGGACTGCAAACTGTTGTGGCAAATTTGAAAAGCAGTATGGAGAATCCTGGGAAAGCTGGGAATGGAACCACCATTTGACCCAGCTATTGCCCTTCTCAGACAATTCCCTGAAGACCTTAAAAGAGCATATTACAGGGATACTGCCACATTGATGTTCATAGCAGCACCATTCAAAATTGCTAGACTGTGGAACCAACCCAGATGCCCTTCAGTAGATGAATGGATAAAAAAATGTGGCATTTATGCACCATTGAGTATTATGCATCATTAAAAAATGACAAAATCATTGAATTTGCAGGGAAATGGATGGCACTAGAGCAGATTATGCTTAGTGAAGCTAGCCAAACCCCAAAAAACAAATAAAAATGTCTTCTTTGATATAATGAGAGCAACTAATAACAGAGCAGGGAGGAAGAGCAGGAAGAAAAGATCAACATTAAACAGAGACATGAGGTGGGGGTCGGAAAGAGAGAGATAAAGGAAATTGCATGGTAATGTAGGGAGACCCTCATTGTTACACAAAATTACATATAAGAGGTTGTGAGGGGAATGGGAAAATTAACAAAGATATAAATGTATTACAGTAGATGGGGTAGAGAGAGAAGATGGGAGGGGAGTGGGGATACTAGAGGATAGAAAATGTAGCAGAATACAACAGTTACTAATAGGGCATTATAAAAATGCAGATGTGTAACACATATGATTCTGCAATCCGTATTTGGGATAAAAATGGGAGTTCATAACCCACTTGAATCTAATGTATGAAATATAATATGTCAAGAGCTTTGTAATGTTTTGAACACCCAATTAAAAAAATAAAAAAATAATATGAAATAAAATAATTGAAAAAAAAAACACATGGAGAAATATTTCACTCTCTTCCAGAACAATGCCTTGACATTACCCTCGCCCCAAGTAATACATCATTAGAGGAGAAGAGTTAGAAAATCTGGGAATACATAGCTGGAATTTAATATGCTCAAAAGTTCACAACATTGGAGGTGGTAGAGTAGTTTACTAAAGTAAGGGACAGGGTAAACACTCCACAAATATGGAGCTCTGCTGGCCTAAAGACTTCTTCAGAAACTGCCACTGAGGTTGGGCACTTGAAATATATGTTGTTGTCAGGAGCTTTAGATTCCTTTGTAATGAGAGCATCAAAGCTGGGTCTGCATCTATGTGACCTGGAGGACATGGTTTCTTATGTTCCAATGAACATGAGTCAGCAGTGCTGAATTCAATCTTTGTAGGTAAACTGTGGTCACTGGGGGCTAAGTGTCTCCCCGTGTGGACTGTGAAGCCATTTGGTCATCCTCCACATTTTGTGGTGTTTCTTGCTGCTGCACTGTTAGTTTGGTATTTGCTTCACAAAATACAAGGAGTCCACCTGGGCCAAAGTGTTGGAGGGAGTTTCTCACGTGTGGTGGGTCAGGGTCTGCAGGAGAATGCACCCACCAAGGTTCTATCCCAAATAGCTTGCCTCTTGACCATAGCAACGTGATTCTGAACATTGCCCTAAAAACTCTACAAATAAAAATATGCCTTTACATATAAGGGTCTGCTCGCTGCACCATGTCAGTCACAAGCAATTTGGAAGCCAATGGAAGATCCACATGGCTCCACCACAGATGATTTATCACACACCTGCCGACTGCAGCTCTATGCCCACTACTCAGCAGGCTCCAAATTACTGGCATCTCTGCTCTACACCATTTTCTGGAAACCCAGTCCATCAGGCACTGTCTGGTATACTCATAGTCAGCAACAGGATATCCAAAGGTTCTCCAGTGCCACCTGGTCATGGAAATTTAAAAAAATTTCACGGTATTTATCTAGCCATTTTTCAAGGATGAAGTTGAAGGCACTGTGGGTTTCACTTCATTCAGGAACCATTAAATGGTGAGGATGCTCATTTCAATGAAAGCTCTGGAGAACTCTCATAAGCATGGCTTCCTAAAGAGTGGCCAATGATCACATGATGCTAGGCACATTGAGGTCTACAATGTGAGGTCCATGTGTGTTTTGACTCTCAACTATGGCTGCCAAGTCTTTCAGAATAAAATTATGTGATACCCTGGGTGAGATTCCAAGTGCTCTGTGCAAAGCCAACCTGGGCCTAGATCTCAGTTTCCAAGGGCAAATCTCATGCGTGGCCTCCTAATATCCCAACTCAATTCATGGCAATACTTCTCTGAGGTCAGTACCTCAACTCAGTATCTAAGGGGAATCACACCAGAGTTCAAGCCCAGGTGGACCCAGTCGTCACTTCCAACCACCACCCAAATGACCACAATTAAAACCAAAACACTCCCACATGACCCACATTTTCTTCCATATAGACACTCATCATAACTTCTGGCTGGAGGATTCCATAAGGGGCTCCGCCCAAGCCAGTGTCAAAAATAAGCTCCCGTGCCCCTTAATTTGACTAAACTGAGGGTGGCTGTACACACTTCCTGTGAACAAGATGTGATCAAATAGGTCTGACATTAATACTGCTCCGCTTCTCCAATTTGAGGACTACTGACTGTGGGTTTTAGATTCTTTATGTGAACTGGAGTCATGATAAAACCCAAGCACCTAGGGGATAGAATCTGCAGGGCTTTGAGGAACTCATTTGAGACAAAGGATCCCTATTCTCACTTGATGGAGGTCACGAACCTTACAGAGGAAGACGAGAGACTTCATCCACAATGACTGCTCTTTTTGCCACTTTGGTTTTGTATGTACACATGGAATCTTTCTTTAGATCCATCAGGTGATGAGAAACTAAGCAACAGCCTCACACAGGGCCAATGGTCTGAATGAGACACATCTTTTTCAAAGCAATTAAGCAAAGAGCCACAGGTGATGCCCATTCATTTCCATTTGAAAACTGTTTTCTTCAGGCTTCACAAAGGGGTGGCCTAAGAAAAAGACCTTCCTGACATTTAGGGCAACAGAACAATAGGTAACCAAAAGGCCCAAAGCAGGGTTTCTCCACTGAGTCTTTAATGGTCATAGTGATTTCTGAGTTTTCTGTGATGCTCGCCATTCCCTTGAGCTATCCAGTACATGGCCATGTCACAGAGCTTGGAGGTGGTATATATCTTGCACAAAAAACCATGAGCCTATTCTAGAGAGTGGCCAGAATTCAGGAAGAAAAGTGGAACTTAGGAAGATAGCAGGTGTAGCCAATTGATAAGGCAAGCCGCAGTCCATTCATAAATTGTGCAGGATGAATTCTGGGAAGCTTTCTACTAAACAGGACATATCCATTGATCCAATATCTTTTCTAATGTCTACAACCATAGATAACAGTGGGATACACAGACATAGAAACACTCGCCTTGCCAAACGACTTACTAGAAACAGTTCACTCCAAACCAAACAAACCGACTTCCCTGCCTATTTTCAGAACATGAGACAAAACCACAAAACCACAACCAAACCTACAAAGGCACCTCCTTCTGCCAAGTAGGTCTTTGACTATCTTGAGTGTCCTCTGACTTATGGGCCATACTATGTTCCCCCGAAATGGCCACTCCTGTCTCAGATTTGGACTCCATGGCCAACTCTATTTAATTGTCAGGAGCCAGCTGTGAGCCACTACCTGTTTTCTCAGGAAAGGCCCCTCTTCAGAGATTTCCTGCCATTTGGCCATCCTCACATGAGTAGGTACCAAGAAAGACTGACTCTGTCCTTGGTAAATCCAAACAAATGAGACCACTCGGACTGGAACTGGCCCTGGCTTTTTTGCCTGAATTCCTGGATCCCAAGATCAGAGAGTTCCATCACCAAGGAAGTGAGGTGAGGTCACTTCTTTCAGAAATTGAAAAATCTGTGGAAAGCAACGCTGGGCCTAGATCTCAGTTCCAAGGGTGACTCTTATGCATGGCCTCCTAAAATCCCAACAAAATTCAATGCAATACTTCTCTAAGGTCAGTTCCACAACTCAGTCTCTAAGGGGAATCACACCAGAGTTCAAGCCCAGGTGGACAAAGTCATTTCTTCCAACCGCCACACAAATGACCAAAATTAAAACGAAAAGACTCCCACATGGCCCTCATCTTCTTACATATTGTCATTCATCATAATGTCTGGCTGAAGATTTTCATGAGGGGCGAAGCCCAAGAAAGTGTCCAAAATAAGCTCACTTGCCCCTCATTTGCCTAAAGTCAGGGTGGCCTGGACACCCTTCCTGTGAACCAGGAGTGATCAAATAAGCCTGTCATTAATAATGCTCTGTTTCTCCAATTTGAGGCCTACTAATTTTCAGGTATAGATTCTTTGTGATTTGGAGTCATGCGAAACCCCAAGCACCTCTGCAGGGCTTTGAGGAACTCTTTTGACCCAAAGAATCCATTTTCTCACTTGACAGAGGTCAGGAACCTAACAGAGGAAGGCAAGAGACTTCATCCACAATGACTGATCTTTTTGCCATTATGGTTTTTGATGCACACATGGGATCATTCTTTAGATCCATCAGGTGCTGAGAATGTAAGACACAGCCACACACAGGCCAAGAGGCTAATTCAGCCACATCCCTTTACAAAGCAATTAAGCAAAGAGCCACAGGTGATGCCCATTCATTTCCATTTGAAAACTCTTTCTTCAGGCTTCACAAAGGGGTGGCCTGAGACCAAGACTTTCCTGACATTCAGTGCAACAGAACAATAGGTAAGCAAAAGGCCCAAAGCGGGGTTTTTCCACTGAGACATTTCTGTTCACACTGATATCTGAGTTTTCTGAAAGGCTGGCCATTCTCTTCCGCTATCCAGTACATGGCCATGTCACAGAGCTTGTAGTGGTGCATATCTTGGACACAAAATCATGAGCCTATTCTGGAGAGTGGCCAGAATTCAGGAAGAAAACAGGAACTTAGGAAGATAGAATGTGTTGCCTCTCGATAAGACAAGCTGCAGTCCATTCATAAATTGGGCAGGTTGAATTATGGGAAGATTTATAGTAGACTGGACGCATCCATTAATGCATTCTCTTTTCTAATGTCTACAACAATGGACACAGTGGGATACACAGACATAGAAACACTCGCCTGGTCAAACAACTTACTAAAAACAATCCACTCCAAACCAAACAAACCAACTTTCCTACCTATTCTCAGAACATGGCCTGACCTCTCTCAGATCTGGTTTCCTTGGCCAACTCTGTGAAGTTGTCAAGAAAAAGGGGTGAGCCACTACCTGCTTCTTCTGGAAAGGTCCCTCTTCAGAGCTCTCCTGGCATTTGGCCATCCTCACATCGGTAGGTACCAAGAAAGACTGACTCTGTCCTTGGTAAATCCAAACAAGTGAGTCCACTGGGACTGGGGCTGCCTCGGGGTGCCTGGATTCTTGGATACAAAGTTCAGAGAGTTCCATCACCAAGGAAATGAGGTATATCACTTTCTTTGGAACTGAATGAGGTCACTGCCTTGGCAACCACTTTGTCCTAACAGTTGCTTCCAAGTTTCCCATGAGATGGAGGCTGCCCCTACTTCCTGTGACACTTTCACAAGGTAGAATGGTATGTCAACCATAGGCACCCAGCAGCAGCTCTCCACACAGGCCTGGTTTGGTCCATCTTCTCTACAATAAAAAGAGAGAGGCTGATTCAGACACATCTCTTCATCCTGACCAGGTTGTTTGCCATGGAAGATGACTTTTGCTCTCTCAGGTCCTTCATAGCTGCCTACATCTTCTCCAGGTATCATTTCTGAATGGACCTTTGAGGTTCTCAGCAGGTGGAATGTCCCCTACTTTCCTGTATTGTAAGAACGACTCTATCCCTGCTCTTCTGTAAAATGAGATTGAGGAAACAGTGTATGTTTAGGCTTAATAACAGGTTCGATTTGGGTTAGCAATCATTCTGTGTGATAAATAATGGTATTGGGAATCTGCGATATTTACAAGAACATTGAGGTGAAATATAAGTATGAAAACAAAAATCTAGGTATGATTTGAAGCCCAGAAGGGCATTGGGCCCTTAATTGGGATACTTAGTTTTGAATTATATTCTGCAAAGATGTCTCAGACAATTTGATATACAATGGCATAGGACCTTGTACCTTGGATGTTTGAATGTAGAAGAGAACATCCAATCCAAAGGGATAGTCAGTAGAATTAGGAAGATAGTCGGTAGGTTTAGGAAGAAGAGTGAGTGTAGGATTGGGACTAAAAATTCTTTAGCTATAGGGTTTCGTATAGAGAGTGAATGTAAATGTCAGCACATATGAAGAGTCAGTCACTATGATGAAATTGGGAAAATATGTAGAAAAGCAGATAACAATAGAGACATTATGAAATCAGGCAAAGTATTAAGTGAGTGATAGGAGTAGACATTTTCACCAGGGTTGAGTTTGAATATATAATCTTAGGAAGAAACAAATATGTAGTAACCAATAGGATTGACATTTGAGAGCATTAGGCAACCTGGACAAGGATGTTTTTAGTAATCCATGATCGCTTTCCATTTAGTCTTTGGTACAATCATAAGTGTGACCTTTACATTTTTTGTCCAGAATATTACTGTGATAAAATCTATATGTAGATCAGGTGACATGAGTATTTCTACCACCATTTCTGGGAGCAATATACTGAAGACGTAAAATTTGTATTGGGGGTACAAAGAGGTGTACCCTGTGTCCATGAATATAGAGATTAAGCATGAATACACCATACTGTGAATAAATAATATAACTGGTTCCAACTTTAAATAATGGATTGAATTGATATCTGAAAATATACAATAAATCTTATATTGATATATATTCATTCATTCCAACCAGTTATACATCTAATGGTAATATTAGTGTTTTGATTTATCATGAAGAGTGTGTGAAGTTTGCTTCAAAAGTGATTATGGAAATCGAAAATAATGTGTTCGGAAAGAATTCTCATGCAAAGACCAGTCAAGAAATATGGAGGAATACATGTGTTTTGAAGCAGGAAGTGATTGAAAGTGAAACAAATGCCTATAAATTTGCTAAATTTTTTATGAAATATATATCCTATGATGTGCATAAACTGATGAAATTGTACCAGTTTTGAATAAAAATTAACGTAAAAATACACATCATGTCCATTGGAATCTACTTGCATTGATGTTAAACTTGGTCAGTTACTGTAGAAATATTAGGATTCGCGTGCCTCATTCACCGAAGTTAGTTTTCTTTTTTTTTTTTAATTTTTTATGGTTGTTCTAAACATTATTTATTTCTTGATATATCATATTTCACACTTTGATTCAAGTGGGTTATGAACTCCCATTTTTACCCCGTATACAGATTGCAGAATCACATCAGTTACACATCAATTGATTGACACATTGCCATACTAGTGTCTATTGTATTCTGCTGCCTTTCCTATCCTCTACTATCCCTCCTCCCCTCTGCTCTCTTCCCCTCTCCTCTCTCTACCCCCTCTACTGTAATAAATTTCTCCCTTTTGTATTATTTTTCCCTTTCCCCTCACATCCTCTTTTATGTAATTTTGTATAACCCTGAGGGTCTACTTCCATTTCCATGCAATTTCCCTTCCCTCTCCCTTTCTCTCCCACCTCTCATCCCTATTTAATATTAATCTTCTTCTCATGCTCTTCATCCCTACTCTGTTCGTAGTTACTCTCCTTTTATCAAAGAAGGCATTTGGCATTTGATTTTTAGGGATTGGCTAGCTTCACTTTGCATAATCTGCTCTAATGCCATCTATTTTCCTGCAAATTCTATGATTTTGTCATTTTTTAAAGCAGAGTAATACTCCATTGTGTATAAGTGCCACATTTTTTTTATCCATTCTTCTATTGAACAGCATCTAGGTTGGTTCCACAGTCTTGCTATTGTGAGTTGTGCTGCTATGAACATCAATGTAGCAGTGTCCCTGTAGCATGCTCTTTTAGGGTCTTTAGGGAATAGACCGAGAAGAGGAATAGCTGGGTCAAATGGTAGTTCCATTCACAGCTTTCCAAGAAATCTCCATAATGCTTTCCAAATTGGCTCTACCAATTAGCAGTGCCTCCAATAATGTACAAGTGTACCTGTTTCTCCACATCCTCACCAGCACTTGTTGTTGTTTGACTTCATAATGGCTGCCAATCTTACTGGAATGAGATGGTATCTTAGGGTGGTTTTGATTTGCATTTCTCTGACTGCTGGGGATGGTGAGCATTTTTTCATGTACTTGTTTTTTGATTGTATGTACTTCTCTGAGAAGTGTCTGTTCTGGTTCTTGGCCCATTTGTTTATTGGGTTATTTGTTATCTTATTGTCTATTTTTTTGAGTTCTTTGTATACTCTGAATATTAGGGCTCTATCTGAAGTGTGAGGAGTAAAGATTTGTTCCCAGGATTTAGGCTCCCTATTTACCTCTCTTATTGTTCCTTTTGCTGATAAAAAACTTTTTAGTTTGAGTAAGTCCCATTTGTTGATTCTAGTTATTAACTCTTGTGCTATGGGTGTCCTATTCAGGAATTTGGAGCCCGACCCCACAGTATGTAAATTGTAGCCAACTTTTTGTTCTATCAGACGCCATGTCTCTGATTTGATATCAAGCTCCTTGATCCATTTTGAGTTAACTTTTGTGCATGGCGAGAGAAAGGGATTCAGTTTCATTTTGTTACATATGGATTCCAAGTTTTCCCAGCACCATTTTTTGCAGATGCTATTTTCCTTCATTGCATGCTTTTAGCCCCTCCATCAAATATAAGATAGTTGTAGTTTCCTGGCTTGGTTTCTGTGTCCTCTATTCTGAACCATTGGTCCACCTGCCTGTTTTGGTACCATTACCATGGTATTTTTGTTACTATTTTTCTGTAGTATAGTTTGAAGTCTGGTATCGCTATGCCGCCTGATTCACACTTCCTGCTTAGTGTTGTTTTTGTTATTCTGTGTCTTTTATTTTTCCATATGAATTTCATGATTGCTTTCTCTATTTCTAGAAAAAATTCCGTTTGGATTTTGATTGGCATTGCATTAAACCTATTGAGAACTTTTGGTCATATCACCATTTTGATGATATTAGTTCTGCCTATCCATGAACAGGATATATTTTTACATCTTCTAAGATCTTCTTCTATTTCTCTCTTTAGGGTTCTGTAGTTTTCATTGTATAAGACTTTCACATCTTTTGTTAGGTTGATTCCTAATTATTATTATTTTTTTTTAGGATATTGTGTATGGAGTGGTTGTCCTCATTTCTATTTCAGAGGATTTGTCGCTGATATGCAGGAATGCCTTAGATTTATGCATGCTGATTTTACATCCTGCCACTTTGCTGAATTCATTTATTAGCTCTATTAGTTTCTTTGTAGACCCTTTTGGGACTGCTAGACATAGAATCATGTGATCTGATAATTTAAGTTCTTCTTTTCCAATTTTTACGCCTTTTATTTCTTTCGTCTGTCTAAATGCTCTGGCTAGTGTTTCGAGAACAATGTTGAACAGAAGTGGTGAGAGAGGGCATCCCTGTCTTGTTCCAGATTTTAGAGAGAATACCTTCAATTTTTCTCCATTCAGAATGATGCTAGCCTGAGGCTTAGCATAGATTGCTTTTACAATATTGAGGTATGTTCCTCTTATCACTAGTTTTTCTAGAGTGTTGAACATAACAGAATGCTGTACTTTATAGAATGCTTTTTTTGCATCTACCGAGATGATCATATGGTTCTTATTTTTAAGTCTATTGATGTGGTGAATAACATTTATTGATTTCCGTATATTGAACCAGCCTTGCATCACACGGATGAATCCTACTTGATCAGGATTCACAATTTTTTTGATATGTTTTTGTATCCAATTCGCCAGAATTTTATTGAGGATTTTTTCGTGTAGGTTCATTAGAGATATTGGTCTGTAGTTTTCTTTCTTTGAAGTGTCTTTGTCTGGTGTAAGAATCAGGGTGATCTTGGCCTCGTAGAATGAATTTGGAAGAATCTCCCTCTTTTTCAATTTCCTGAAACACCTTGAAAAATATTGGTATTTGTTTCTCTTTAAAGGTTTTGTTAAACTCTGCTGTATACCCATACGGTCCTGGGCTTATCTAAGTTGGTAGTGGATTGATGGTTTCTTCTATTTCCTCAATTGATATTGGTCTGTTTATGTTGTCTATATCCTCCTGAATCAATATGGGCATATCATATGACTTAAGAAATTTATCGATGCCTTCACTGTCTTCTATTTGTTTGGAGTATAAGGATTAAAAATAATTTCTGATTATCTTCTGTATTTCAGAAATATCTCTTGTGATATTTTTTTTTAATCCCTTATGCTAGTAATTTGAGTTCTCTCTTCTTCTCTTTCATAGCATGGCTAAGGGTCTGTCAATTTTATTTATTTTTTCAAAGAACCAACTTCTACTTTTGTCAAGTTTTTTCAATTGTTTCTTTTGTTTCAATTTCATTAATTTCAGCTTTGATTTTAATTATTTCTTGCCTTCTACTTCTTTTGCTGTTTCTTTCGTCTTCTTTTTCTAGGATTTTGAGATGAAGTATGAGATCATTTATTTGTTGGTTGTTTCTTTTTTTAAGGAATGAACTCCAAGCAATGAATTTTCCTGTTAGAACTGCTTTCAATGTGTCCCATAGATTCCAATATGTTGTGTCTGTGTTTTCATTTATCTCTAAGAATTTTTAAATTTCCTCCTTGATGTCTTCTATAACCCATTGATCACTCAGTAACCTATTGTTCATTCTCCAAGTGATGCATGATTTTTCCTTCCTTCTTTTATCATTGATTTTTAGTTTCATTCCATTATGATCAGATAATATGCATGGTATTATCTGTACTCCTTTATATTGTCTAAGAGTTGCCCTGTGACATAATATATGATCATTTTTTAGAAGGATACATGTGCTGCTGAGAAAAAAAGGTAACTGTTTGATGTTGGGTGTTATATTCTACATATCTCAAATAAGTCTAGGTTATTAATTGTGTTATTGAGTTCTATAGTTTCCTTATTCCTTATTCCTTGTTTGGAAGATCTGTCCAGTGATGAGAGAGGTGTGTTCATGTCTCCCATGATTACTGTATTGTGGTGTATTAGACTCTTGAACTTGAGAAGAGTTTGTTTGATGAACATAGCTGCACCATTGTTTGGGCCATATATATTAATGATTGCTGTCTCTTGTTGGTGTATGGTTCCCTTGAGCAGTATGTAGTGTCTCTGTTTATCCCTTTTGATTAACTTTGGCTCAAAATCTATTTTATTTGATATGAGTATGGACTCTCCTGCTTGTTTCCGAAGTCCATATGAGTGATATGATTTTTCCCAAACTTTCACCGTCAGTCTATGTATGCATTTTCCTATCAAATGCATCTCCTGTAGGCAGCATATTGTTGGGTCTTGTTTTTTGTTCAATTCTACTAGCCAGTGTGTCTTCATTGGTGAGTTTAAGCCATTAACATTTAGGGTTATTATTGAGATATGGGTTGTTCTTCCAGCCATATTTGTTTATTTATGTTACTAAACATGGTTTGTTTTCCTCTTTGATTATTTTCCCCCCTTTAATGTCCTACCTCCCACTGTTGGTTTTCATTGTTATTTTCCATTTCCTCTTCCTGCAATGTTTTGCCAAGGATGTTTTGAAGAGATGGTTTTCTAGCTGCAAATTCTTTTCACTTTTGTTTATCGAGGAAGGTTTTAATTTCATCTTCCATACTGAAGCTTAATTTCGCTAGATACACAATTCTTGGTTGGAACCCATTTTCTTTCAGTGTTTGAAATATGTTATTCCAGGATCTTCTAGCTTTCAGAGTCTGTGTTGAAAGATCAGCTGTTATCCTGATTGGTTTACCCTTAAACGTAATCTGCTTCCTTTCTCTTGTAGCTTTTAAAATTCTCTCTTTTTTCTGTTTGTTGGGCATCTTCATTATAATGTGTCTAGTTGTGGCTCTCTTATGATTTTGCACATTCGGCGTTCTGTAGGCTTCTAGGACTTGGGATTCTGTTTTATTTATCAAGTCTGGGAAGTTTTCTCGTATTATTTCATTGAATAGGTTGCTCATTCCTTTGGTTTGGACCTCTATACCTTCCTGTATCCCAATGACTGTTAAGTTTGGCCTCTTTATGTTATCCCATATTTCTTGGATATTCTGCTCGTGGTTTCTTAACAGTCTTGCTGAGTGGTCTATGTTCTTTTCAAGTTGAAATACTTTGTCTTCATTGTCTGATGTTCTATGTTCTAAGTGTTCTACTCTCCTGGTAGTATTCTCAATTGAGTTTTTAAGTTGGATTATTCCTTCCTGCAATTCTAGGATTTCTGTTTGTTTGTTTTTACAACCTCTATCTCCCTATATAGTTGATCTTTTGCTTATTGGATTTGTTTATGTAATTCATTGTCGAAGTGATCTTTAATTGTCTGATTTTGTTGTCTAATGTCTTCCTTGAGACTCCAGATCATCTAAAGCATGAGTATCCTGAATTCTTTATCTGACATTCCATCTGATGCAGCTATTACCTCTTCTAAAGTTGTGTTGACCTGCATTGCTTGTGGTCCTTTATTTCCTTGTCTTTTCATACTGCTCGCGTTTCTCTCTGCTTGTTGAAACTGTTTTGTTTTGGGCAGTGGCTCTGCTCTGCCCCTATTCCTATTGGGGTGACCTAACAACCACGCTGGTGGGCCGCTGGGCTTGTACTGGGCGCGGGAGAAGGCTCTGCTTTGCCACTACTCCAATAGGGGTGGCGTGTCTACCACACCAGCGGGTCATTGGGCCTGTTCTGGGCATAGGCGGTGGCTCTGCTCTGCCCCTACTCCAATTGGGGTGACGTGACTACCACGCCTGCTGGTTGATGGGCCTGTTCCAGGCACGGGCAGCAGCTCTGCTCTGTCACTACTCCAATTGGGATGACATGACTACCACGCCTGCAGGTCGCTGGGCCTGTGCCGGGCATGGGCGGCGGCTCTGCTCTGCCCCTCTGGCTTGAAGACAAAGTGAGAGAGACTCGGGTGTTTGTGACTCACTTTTTTTACCAGGAGACCAACTGTTTCTGTCACCGCTGGTATCGATGAAGTTATCTCCTCCACCACTTTGTGATGACATCAGATCTCTAACATTTTGGTATCCCAGGCGAATGGCAGCATTTCGTTCCCTTTGCCGGATGACCAAAGCAATGGGTGAGTCCTGACCAGACCTCACAAGCCCCGTCTCAATCCTGTTGCCACTGCCTATGAAGGCTAGGTAGGTATTTACCTCCACAGTATTCAGCAAGACCTAGACCGAGAAGGAGTTTCCGCGGGTTCTTTAGCCCTGGGCCTGATCAGTTCCAGGAGCCAGAATTCGGCCGCTCTGGGCTTGGTGTATGTTCTGATAGGAACAGGCCTGAGTAATTTGTCTCCGAGGCACAGGCGAATGGCAGCCTGAGATTACCTGTTCTATAGCTGAATGAGCTGCTATGAGTTGAAAACAGGAATGGTGACGTCAGCTCTCCAAGATGGTGGCCCCTGGCTTCCTCTGTGGTCTGACTGGTGTGGAAAACCGAATTGGACCGCGTCCTTCCCCGGTCTCAAACCCAGAATTCAGCATTGAGCACAGTGATTGTACAGCTGGCTGGAGCCCACAGAATCTGCACCACTGAATATTTGTGTTGCTATCTCATTGTTTGCCAGCATGCGCCACAGACTCTAGCCGCACGGCGATTTGCTGAATAAGCAGCATGACGCTCTATGCGGACAAATCACTCACGTTTGAGCCCCGTAGCTAATCCTCATGAGATGGAAATACTTCCACTAGGTTTTGGAGCACCCAAATTTTGCTGGAAATTCGTCATTCTCTTGCACAGTGATGCTGTATATGGGGTTGATGCACTCCTTTCGCTGCCATCATATGATCCCCTGAAGTTAGTTTTCAGTACTGGAAACGAATATGTATTTCAGGTGGATGAACATTTCTGAGAATAAACTTGTGAAAAGTTGATTATAAATCCACATACATAAATATGAATGAATTTAGGGAGTGTAAAATAAGACAAATACATTTCATATTTTGAAAAATCTGGAGAGTGAATACATATATATATATATAGATAGATAGATAGATAGATAGATACACACACAGAGAGTGACATTAAAAAGTAGCATTATGTATGCCAATTGAAATTCACCATGAAATATATATCATCCACAGATCCAAAAATACTCATTTTCCTGAACATCAATTTATGTTATTCAACTAGAAAGCTGACCCATATGTTGAATTTTCAGTTCCAACAGCGTTTAGTAGGAGTGATCTTTTCTTACAGTTTGTATCTGCCAAGTCAGCCACCTCACAAAATGTATGTGTGATACCAGGTAGAATTCAATATGTGCATAAAAAAATACATGTGCTGAATAGACTACAGAGAAAGGGAGACAGTTATTCACATATTTGTTAACTTTTAAAACACATAAAGAACTGTTTCAATAAAAATTTGCTAGATTTATAGCACCTACCATTTATCATAGGAAAGGCAAGTCCAACTATACACCATGCCTCCTGTGAACCTCTTGTATTTCTATTTTGTTTGGGTTATTTTTCTCCATCATATTAAGATTAGAAGTAAAAGTCTAGAAGGGAATTTGTTAGTGTCAGGGATTCAGTATTTCGAATGGAAAATTGGAAAATGTATCCAATGTGTATGCAAATATGTGCTACACAAAAATCTTCCCACTCTCATTCAGAACAATGCCTTGGCATTACCTTCGCCCCATGTAAGACACAATTAGAGGAGAAGAGTTAGAAAATCTGTGAATACATTCCTGTTATAGAAAATGCTCAGGAGTTCACAAATTTGGAGGTGGTAGAGGAGTTTCCAAAAGTAAGGGACAGGGTAAACACTCCACAAACATGAAGCTCTGCTGGCCTAACATCTGGAGAAACTACCTCTGAGGGTGAGCACTTGAAATATATTTTGTTGTCAGGAGCATTAGCTTCCTTTGTAGTGAGACCATCAAAGCTGGGTCTGCATCTATGTTACATGGATGACATGGTTTCTTATTTTCCGATGAACATGAGGCAGCAGTGCTGAATTTTCTCTTTGTAGGTAAACTGTGGCCACTGAGGGCAAGTGTCTCCTCATCTGGACTGTGAAGCCATTTGGTCATCCTCCACTCTTTGTGGTGTTTTTTGCTGTTGCACTAGGAGTGTGGTATTTGCTTCATGAAATAAAAAGAGTTCAACTGGGACACAGTGCTGTAGGGAGTTCTTTCAGTTGTGGTGGGTTGGGTTCTGTTGGAGAATGCACCAACCAGGCTTCTATCCCACATAGCTTGCAACATTGACCATAGCAACCTGATTCTGAACATTGCCCTGAAACCTCTCCATATAACAAGATTCTTTTACATATAAGGGTCTACTGGCTGCAAAATGTCAGTCACAAGTTATTTGGACACCAATGGCAGATAAACATGGCCACACCAGAGATATTTTATCACACACCTGCCCGCCACGGCTCTAGGAACACTACTCAGCAGGTTCCAACTTACTTGCATCTCTGTTATACACCATTTTCATGAAACCCAGTCAATAAAGGCAATGTCTTGTATTCTCATGATCAGCTAGAGGACATCCAAAGGTTCTCCTGTGACACCTAGTCTTGGGAATGTCAAAAATTTCATGGTATTCATCTAGCCATTATTCAAGGAAGAAGTTGTAGGCACTGTGGGTTTCAATTCATTCATTAACCATTAAATGTTGAGTAAGCTCACTTCAATGAAAGCTCTGGAGAACTCTCAGAGGCAAGGCTTCCCAAAGGGTGGCCAAAAGGTCACATGAAGCCAGGCCCATTGAGGTCTACAATGTGAGGTCCATGTGTGTTTTCACTCTCAACTATGGCTGCCAAGTCTTTCAGAATAAAATCATGTGATATCCTGGCTGAGATTCCCTTTGCTCTGTGGAAAGCCAACTTGGGCGTAGATCTCACTTTCCAAGGGCGACTCTCATGCATGGCCTTCTAAAAGCCCAACACAATCCATGGCAATACTTCTCTGAGGTCAATTCCAGAACTCAGTCTCTATGTTGAATCACACAAGAGTTCAAGCACAGGTGTACCCAGTCATCTCTTCCTACCACCATACAAATGTTCACAGTTAAAACCTAAACACCCCAACATGGCCCTCATCTTCTTCCATGTAGACACTCATCATAACCTCAGGCTGGAGGTTTCCATGAGGTACACAGCCCACGTCCGTGTCCAAAATAAGCTCCCTTGCCCCTCATTTGCCTAACATCAGGGTTGCCTGGACTGCCTTCCTGTGAAACAGAAGTGAAAAAATAGGCCTGGCGTTAATACTGCTCTACTTCTCCAACTTGAGGCCTACTGAGTGTGGGGTTTAGATTCTTTATGTAAATTCATATTTTTTGTTGTTGTACTTTAACTTTTTAATATGTTTTCATTTTTTAAATATTTTTATTTTATTATTATTATTATTTTAAACTTTAATTTACATCTTTTAAATGATCATTATTTTTAAATTTTTTTCTTTCTTTCTTTCTTTTCTATTTTTTCTTTTGTCTTATCATTTCTTTTCAATTTTCTGATTTCCCCTTCCTCGAATTCTACCTGCCTACTCTCATTCTCTTTAGTGACTTCTTCCCTTTCCTTCCAATATCTTTTCTTCCAAGCATCAAATAAATTTATAAGAGTAAGCAGTAACTCAACAGTCAAACAGAGCAAGAAGTAACATGAGCAGCACAAAAAATCAAGGAAGAAAATAAGTACAAACAACGAAGGACAGCCAAAATATTCAGGAGGACCTATAGTCATCAGAAAAATGGTCATATAAAGAACTCAAGGAATACCTTAGACAGATGGAATTGAAACTTAAAGAGGATACGAGACAGCAAATCCAAACAGTGAAAGAACACATTGAAAATGAATTGCATAAACAGATAAAAGAAGAAGTTATGCATCTTTATCAGGAGATAGAGATTATAAAAAAATCAAACAATAATTCTAGAAATGAAGGAAACGATAAACCAAATTAAAAAGTCAATTGAGAGTATCACTAACACTGTGGAGCAAGTAGAAGACAGAATGTCAGATAATGAAGACAAAATATATCATCTTGAAATGAATCTAGCCAACACAGAAAGGCTGGTAAAAAATCATGAGTAAAACATCCAAGAGATATGGGATAACATAAAAAAAAAATTAATGAGTCATCTGGATAGGTACACAGATTCAAACCAAGGGAATTAGTAATCTATTGAATGAAATAATTACAGAAATATTTCCAGAAATACAAAGTAAATAGATATACAAATTGGACATGCTTACAGGACACGGAGAACACAAAATCACAGTAGACCAACACCAAGACACATTGTTATGAAGATATCCAATATACAAAACAAAGAGAAAATATTAATAGCTCTAAGAGAAAGGAGGCAGATTACATTAAGGGGTAAACCAATAAGGTTGAGAATGGATTTTTCATCACAGTCGCTGAAAGCGAGAAGATCCTGGAGCAACGTATTTCAAACACTGAAAGACAATGAATGCCAACCAAGAATTCTGTATCCAGCAAAATTAAGCTGCAGGTATGACGATGAAATAAAAATATTTCATGATAAACAAAAGGTAAAAAAAATTTGTAGCCAGAAAACCAGCATTGCAAAGCATCTTGAGCAAAACAATATACGAAGAAGAAATGAAAATCAACAACCAAAACCATCAGTGGGAAGTGCCTCAGTAATGACTGAGGGTGGGGGAAAAGCTAATCATGCAGAAACAAACTAAATTAAAAAAAAAAGATGAATCATCAATCATGAGCGGCAGTACAAACCATATATCAATAGTGACTCTAAATGTTAATGGCTTAAACTCTCCAATAACGCGACATAGGCTGGTAACTTGGATTAAAAATGAATCCAACAATATATTGCCTCCAGGAGGCACATCTGAATGGAAAAGACATACACAGGCTGAAGGTGCAAGTTTTGGAAAAAATATACCATGCAACGCTCCCCATAAGCAAGCAGGGGTGGCCATGCTCATATCGAATAAAATCGACTTCAAGACTAATTTAATCAAAAGGGATAAGAAAGGACATTATATACTGTTAAAAGGAACCATTCATCAACAAGACATAAAAATTATCAATATTTATGCACCAAATAATGGTGCTGCAATGTTCAAAAAACAAATTCACCTCAAGTTCCAGAATGAAATAGACCACAACACAATAATTATGGGTGACTTCAACACATCTCTCTCACCATTGGACAGATCCTCCAAACAAAAGTGAATAAAGAAACTATAGAACTCAATATCACAATCAATAACCTAGACTTAACTGACATATATCGGATATATCAATCATCATCAAGTGGATATACTTTTTTCTCAGTAGCACATGGATCCTTCTCAAAAATAGACCATATATTATGTCATAGGGCAACCCTCAGTAAATATACAGGGGTTGAGATAATACCATGAATTTTTTCTGATCATAATGGAATGAAACTGGAAACCAATGATAAAAAAAGGAAGGAAAAATCCTACATCACATGGAAAATGAACAATATGTTACTGAATGATCAGTGGGTTACAGAAGATATAAAGGAGGAAATCAAAAAATTCTTAGAGATACATGAAAATACAGACACAATATATCAGAATCTATGGGACACAATGAAAGCAGTTTTAAGAGGGAAATTCATCGCCTGGAGGTCATTCCTGAAAAAAAGTAAAAACGAACAAATAAATGAGCTCACACTTCAACTCAAAGCCCTAGAAAAGGAAGAGCAAAACAACAAAAAATGTAGCAGAAAGCAAGAAATAATTAAAATCAGAGCAGAAATCAACGAAATTGAAACAAAAGAAACTATTGAAAAAATTAACAAAACTAAAAGGTGGTTCTTCGAAAAAATAAATATGTTCGACAGACCCTTAGGCATGCTAATGAAGAGAAGAAGAGAGAGAACTCAAATTACTAACATATGGGATGAAAAAGGCAATATTACAACAGATGCTTCCGAAATACAGAAGACAATTAGAAATTATTTAGAAAACCTATATTCCAATAAAATAGAATATAGTGAAGACATCGATAAATTTCTTAAGTCATATGATATTCCCAGACTGAGTCAGAAGGATACACACAATTTAAACAGACCAATGTCAATGGATGAAACAGAAGAAGCAATCAAAAGACTACAAACCAAGAAAAGCCCAGGAACGGATGGCTATACAGCGGAGTTTTACAAAACATTTAAAGAAGATTTAATACCAATACTTTTCAAGTTATTTCAGCATAGAGAAAAAGAGGGAGCTCTTCCAAATTCATTCTATGAGGCCAACATCACGCTGATTCCGAAATCAGAAAAAGACACCTCAAAGAAAGAAAACTACAGACCAATATATCTGATGAACCTACATGCAAAAATCCTCAATAAAACTCTGGTGAATCGAATACAAAGGCACATCAAAAAAATTATGCACCATGATCAAGTAGGATTCATAGCTGGGATGCAAGGATGGTTCAATATACGGAAATCAATAAATGTTATTCACCACATCAATAGACTTAAAGATAAGAACCATATGATCATCTCGATAGAAGCAAAAAAAGCATTTGACAAAGTACAGCATCCCTTTATGTTCAAAACATTAGAAAAAATAGGGATAACAGGAAGTTACCTCGACATTGTAAAAGCTATCTATGCTAAGCCTCAGGCTAGCATCATTATGAATGGAGAAAAATTGAAGGCATTTCTTCTAAAATCTGGAACAAGACAGGGATGCCCTCTCTCACCACTTCTATTCCATATAGTTCTCGAAACACTGGCCAGAGCAATTAGACATACTAAACAAATAAAAGGCATAAAAATAGGAAAATAAGATCGCAAATTATCACTATTTTCGGGTGACATTATTCTATACATAGAAGACACAAAAAGGTGTACAAAAACTACTAGAACTAAAAAATGAATGACCTGCGACCCACCGGCAGGTCAGGCCCAGAAACCTGCAGAGGGGCACAGCTGCCCCACCCACCTGCAAGGTAGGCGATACCGTGACCACTGATAAAACAGGCCCAGTGGCCGTCTGACACATCACCCCGTTTGGGGGAGGGGCAGAGCCGCCACCAGCACCTGTTAGGTAGACAGACCTGCAAACGACAGACAGAACAGGCCTAGCGGCCAGCGGAGGTGCAGAGCCGCTTCTCACGCCTGCAAGGGAAGCGAACCTGTGACCACCGAAAGAACAGGCCCACCGAAAGTAGAGGCACAGCAGCCTGCCGGCGTAGTAGGCACATTGCCCCAATTGGAGGAGGGGCAGAACCACCGCCAAAGACTGCGAGGGAGACTTTGCAACTATATAAGAGCAATATAAACATATAGGGGGAAAATCAATAACAAAACAGTTTCACCAAGCAGAAAGAAACGCGATCAGTATGAAAAGACAAGGAAAGAAAGGACCACAAGCAATGCAGGTCAACTCAACTTTAGAAGAGGTAATATCTGCAGCAGATGGAATGTCAGATAAAGAATTCAGGATATACATGCTTCAGATTATCTGGAGTCTCAAGGAAGACATTAGACAGCATAATCAGACAATGAAAGACCACTTCGAGCACTTCGAAAATGAATTACATAAACAAATACAAGAAGCAAAAGATCAATTATACAGGGAGATCAAGGTTATAAAAAACAAACAAACAGAAATTCTGGAAATGCAGGAAACAATAAACCAAATTAAAAACTCAATTGAGAATACTACCAGCAGAGTAGAACACTTAGAAGATAGAACATCAGAAAATGAAGACAAAGTATTTCAACTGGAGAAGAACATAGACAGCTCAGCAAAGCTGTTAAGAAACCATGAGCAGAACATTCAAGAAATATGGGATAACATAAAGAGACCAAACTTAAGAGTCATTGGGATACAGGAAGGTATAGAGTTCCAAACAAAAGGAATGAGCAATCTATTCAATGAAATAATACGAGAAAACTTCCCAGACTTGAAGAATGAGACAGAATCCCATATCCTAGAAGCCTACGGAACGCCGAATGTGCAAAATCATAAGAGATCCACACCTAGACACATTATAATGAAGATGCCCAACATACAGAATAAGGAGAGAATTTTAAAAGCTACAAGAGAAAGGAAGCAGATTACATTTAGGGGTAAACCAATCAGGATAACAGCTGATCTTTCAACACAGACTCTGAAAGCTAGAAGATCCTTGAATAACATATTTGAAACACTGAAAGAAAATGGGTTCCAACCAAGAATTGTGTATCCAGCAAAATTAAGCTTCAGTATGGAAGATGAAATTAAAACCTTCCATGATAAACAAAAGTGAAAAGAATTTGCAGCTAGAAAACCATCTCTTCAAAACATCCTCGGCAAAACATTGCAGGAAGAGGAAATGGAAAATAACAATGAAAACCAACAGCGGGAGGGAGTACAGTAAAGAGGGGGAATAATCAAAGAGGAAAACAAACCATGTTTAGTAACATAAATAAACCAATATGACTGGAAGAACAACCCATATCTCAATAATAACCCTAAATGTTAATGGCTTAAACTCACGAATTAAGAGACACAGGCTAGTAGAATGGATCAGAAAACAAGACCCAACAATATGCTGCCTTCAGTAGACGCATTTGATAGGAAAAGACATACATAGACTGAAGGTGAAAGGTTGGGAAATATCATATCACTCTTATGGACTTTGGAAACAAGCACGAGTGTCCATACTCATATCAAATAAAATAGATTTCAAGCCAAAGTTAATCAAAAGGGATGAAGAGGGACACTACATACAGCTCAAGGGAACCATACACCAACAAGACATCACAATCATAAATATATATGCCCCAAACAATGGTGCAGCTATGTTCATCAAACAAACTCTTCTCAAGTTCAAGAGTCTAATAGACCACCATACAATAATTATGGGAGACTTCAACACACCTCTCTCACCACTGGATAGATCTTACAAAGAAAAGTTGAATAAGGAATCTATAGAACTCAATAACATAATTAATAACCTAGACTTAATTGACATATATAGAATATACCACCCAAGATCAAGCAGTTACACTTTTTTCTCAGCAGCACTTGGATCCTTCTCAAAAATAGATCATATATTATGTCACAGGGCAACTCTTAGACAATATAAAGGAGTAGAGATAATACCATGCATCTTATCTGAACATAATGAAATGAAATTGAAAATCAACGATAAAAGAAGTAAGGAAAAATCATGCATCAATTGGAGAATGAAAAATAGGTTACTGAATGATAAATGGGTTATAGAAGACATCAAGGAGGATATTAAAAAATTCTTAGAGATAAATGAAAACACAGACACAACATATCGGAATCTATGGGACACATTGAAAGCAGTTCTAAGAGGAAAATTTATTGCTTGGAGTTCATTCCTTAAAAAAAGAAACAAACCAACAAATAAATGATCTAATACTTCAACTCAATGTCCTAGAAAAAGAAGAGCAAAACAACAGCAAAAAAGTAGAAGACAAGAAATAATTAAAATCAGAGCAAAAATTAATGAAATTGAAACAAAAGAAACAATTGAAAAAATTGACAAAACTAAAAGTTGGTTCTTTGAAAAAATAAATAAAATTTACAGACCCTTAGCCACGCTAATGAAGAGAAGAAGAGAGAGAACTCAAATTACTCGCATATGGGATGAAAAAGGCAATATCACAACAGACACTTCAGAAATACAGAAGATTATCAGAAATTATTTTGAATCCTTATACTCCAATAAATTAGAAGATAGTGAAGGCATCGATAAATTTCTTAAGTCATATGATTTGCCCAGATTGAGTTAGGAGGATATTGACAACCTAAACAGACGAATATCAACTGAGGAAATAAAGAAACCATCAAAAGACTACCAACTAAGAAAAGCCCAGGACCGGATGGGTATACAGCAGAGTTTTACAAAACCTTTAAAGAGGAACTAATACCAATACTTTTCAAGCTATTTCAGGAAAATGAAAAACAGGGAGAACTTCCAAATTCATTCTATGAGTCCAACATCACCCTGATTCCTAAACCAGACAAAGACACTCCAAAGAAAGAAAACTACAGACCAATATCTCTAATGAACCTAGATGCAAAAATGCTCAATAAACTTCTCGCGAACCGGATACAAAAACATATCAAAAAAATTGTGCACCATGATCAGGTAGGATTTATCCCTGGGATGCCAGGTTGGTTCAATATACGAAAATCAATAAATGTTATTCACCACATCAATAGGCTTAAATATAAGAACCATATGATCATCTCGATAGATG
Organism: Callospermophilus lateralis; assembly: GCF_048772815.1. Lineage (NCBI taxonomy): Eukaryota > Metazoa > Chordata > Mammalia > Rodentia > Sciuridae > Callospermophilus > Callospermophilus lateralis. Next base: position 773,355 of record NW_027514453.1, on the reverse strand, counting down.
CGGAAAAAGCATTCGACAAAGTACAGCATCCCTTTATGTTCAAAACTCTAGAAAAACTAGGGATAACAGGAACATACCTCAATATTGTAAAAGAAATCTATGCTAAGCCTCAGCCTAGCATCATTCTGAATGGAGAAAAACTGAAGGCATTCCCTCTAAAATCTGGTACAAGACAGGCATGGCCTCTCTTACCACTTCTGTTCAACATAGTTCTCGAATCACTGGCCAGTGCAATTAGACAGACAAAAGAAATTAAAGGCATAAAAATAGGAAAAGAAGAACTCAAATTATCACTATTTGCAGATGACATGATTCTATACCTAGCAGACCCAAAAGGGTCTACAAAGAAACTATTAGAGCTAATAAATGAATTCAGCAAAGTGGCAGGATATAAAATCAACACGCATAAATCAAAGGCATTCCTGTATATCAGCGACAAATCCTCTAAAATATATATGAGGACAACCACCCCATTCACAATATCCTCAGAAAAAATAAAGTACTTGGGAATCAACCTAACAAAAGAGGTGTAAGACTTATACAATGAATACTACAGAACCCTAAAGAGAGAATTGAAGAAGATCTTAAAAGATGGAAAAATATACCCTGTTCATGGATAGGTAGAATTAACATCATCAAAATGGTGATATTAACAAAAGTTCTCAATAGGTTTAATGCAATGCCAATCAAAATCCCAATGGCATTTCTTGTAGAAATAGAGAAAGCAATCATGAAATTCATATGGAAAAATAAAAGACCCAGAATAGCAAAAACATTGCTAAGCAGGAAGTGTGAATCAGTCGGTATAGCTATACCAAACTTCAAACTATACTACAGAGCAATAGAAACAAAAACAGCATGGTACTGGTACCAAAACAGGCGGGTGGACCAATGGTACAGAATAGAGGACACAGAAACCAATCCACAAAACTACAACTATCTTATATTCGATAAAGGGGCTAAAAGCATGCAATGGAAGAAGGCTAGCATCTTCAACAAATGGTGTTGGGAAAACTGGAAATCCATATGCAACAAAATGAAACTGAATCCCTTTCTCTCACCATGCACAAAAGTTAACTCAAAGTGGATCAAGGAACTTGATATCAAATCGGAGACATGGCGTCTGATAGAAGAAAAAGTTGGCTATGATCTACATACTGTGGGGTCGGGATCCAAATTCCTAAATAGGACACCCATAGCACAACAGTTAATAACTATAACCAACAAATGGGACTTACTCAAACTAAAAAGTTATTTTCTCAGCAAAAGAAACAATAAGAGAGGTAAATAGGGAGCCTACATCCTGGGAACAAATCGTTACTCCTCACACTTCAGACAGAGCCCTAATATCCAGAATATACAAAGAACTAAAAAAATTAGACAATGAGATAACAAATAACCCAATCAACAAATGGGCCAAGGACCTGGACAGAAATTTCTCAGAGGAGGACATACAATCAATCAAGAAGTATATGAAAAAATGCTCACCATCTCTAGCAGTCAGAGAAATGCAAATAAAAACCACCCTAAGATACCATCTCACTCCAGTAAGATTGGCAGCCTTTAGGAAGTCAAACACCAACAAGTGCTGGCGAGGATGTCGGGAAAAGTGTACTCTTGTACATTACTGGTGGGACTGCAAATTGGTGCACCCAATTTGGAAAGCAGTATGGAGATTTCTTGGAAAGCTCGGGATGGAACCACCATTTGATCCAGCTATTCCCCTTCTCGGTCTATTCCCTAAAGACCTAAAAAGAGCACACTATAGGGCCACTGCTACATCCATGTTCATAGCAGCACATTTCACAATAGCAAGACTGTGGAACCAACATAGATGTCCTTCAATAAAAGAATGGATAAAAAAATGTGGCATTTATACACAATGGAATATTACTCTGCATTAAGAAATGACAAAATCATAGAATTTGGAGGGAAATGGATGGCATTAGAGCAGGTTATGCTAAGTGAAGCTAGCCAATCCCTTAAAAACAAATGCCAAATATCTTCTTTGATATAAGGAGATTAACTAAGAACAGAGTAGGGACGAAGAGCATGAGAAGAAGATTAACATTAAACAGGGATGAGAGGTGGGAGGGAAAGGGAGAGAGAAGGAAAATTGCATGTAAATGGAAGGAGACCCTCAGGGGTATACAAAATTACATACAAGAGGAAATTAGGGGAAAGGAGGAAAAATATAAGGCGGAGAAATGAATTACAGTAGAGGAGGTAGAGAGAGAAGAGGGGAGGGGAGGGGGAGGGGGGATAGTAGAGGATAGGAAAGGAAACAGAATACAACAGTCACCAGAATGGCAATATGTAAATCAATGGTTGTGCAATTGATGTGATTCTGCAATCTGTATATGGGGTAAAAATGGGAGCTCATATCCCACTTGAATCAAAGTGTGAAATATGATATATCAAGAACTATGAAATGTTTTGAACAACCTACAATAAAATTAATTAAAAAAAAAACAGCATGGTACTGGTACCAAAACAGGCGGGTGGACCAATGGTACAGAATGGAGGACACAGAGATTAATCCAAAAAGCTACAACTATTTTATATTTGATAAAGGAGCTAAAAGCATGCAATGGAGGAAATATAGTATCTTCAACAAATGGTGTTGGGAAAAATGGAAATCCATGTGCAACAAAATGAAACTGAATTCCTTTCTCTCGCCATGCACAAAAGTTAACTCATAGTGGATCAAGGTGCTAGATATCAAATCAAAGACTCTGTGTCTGATAGAAGAAAAAGTTGGCTCTGATCTACATATTATGGGATCGGGCTCCAAATTCCTTTATATGACATCCATAGCACAAGAGTTAATAACAAGAATCAACAAATGGGACTACTTAAACTGAAAAGTTTTTTATCAGCAAGAGAAAGAATAAGAGAGGTAAATAAGGAGCATACATCATGGGAACAAATTTTTACTCCTCACACTTCAGATAGAGGCCTAATATCCAGAATATACAAAGAACTCAAAAAATTAGACAATAAGATAACAAATAACCCAATAAACAAATGGGTCAAGGACTTGAACAGACACTTCTCAGAGGAGGACATACAATCATTCATCAAGTACATAATAAAATGCTCACCATTTCTAGCAGTCAGAGAAATTCAAATCAAAATCACCCTAAGATACCATCTCACTCCAGTAAATTGGTAGCCATTATGAAGTCAAACAACAACAAGTGCTGGCAAGGATGTGGGGTAAAAGATACTCTTGTACATTGCTGGTGGGACTGTAAACTGGTGTGGCCAATTTGGAAAGCAGTATGGAGATTCCTGGGAAAGCTGTGAATGGAACCACAATTTGACTCAGCTATTGCCCTTCTCTGACTATTCCCTGAAGACCTTAAAAGAGAGTAATACAGGGATACTACCACATGGATTTTCATAGCAGTACAATTCACAATTGATACACTGTGGATCCAACCCAGATGCCCTTCAATAGATGAATGGATAAAAAAATGTGGCATTTATACACTATGGAGTATTACGCAGCACTAACAAATGACAAAATCATAAAATTTGCAGAAAAATGGATGGCACTGGAGCAGATTATGCTTAGTGAAGATAGCCAATCCCTAAAAAATAAATACCAAATGTCTTCTTTGATATAATGAGAGCAACTAAGAACAGAGCAGGGAGCAATAGCAGGAAGAAAAGATTAACTTTAAACAGAGACATGAGGTGGGAGGGTAAGTGAGAGAAAAGGGAAATTGCATGGTAATGGAGGGAGACCCTCATTGTTACACAAAATTACATATTGTTGTGAGTGGAATGGGAAAATAAACATGGAGTGAAATAAATTACAGTAGATGGGGAAAAAAGAGAAGATCGGAAGGAAGGGGAGGGGAGATAGTAGAGTATAGGAAAGGTAGCAGAATACAACAGTAGCTAATAGGGCATTATGTAAAAATGTGGATGTGTAATCGATGTGATTCTGTAATCTCTATTTGGGCTAAAAATGGGAGTTCATAAGCCACTTGAATCTAATGTATGAAATATTATATGTCAAGAGATTTTTAATGTTTTGAGCAACCAATAAAAGAAAAAAAGTAGCAATATATATGCCAATCGAAATTCATCATGAAATATATATAATCCACAGATCGAAAAATATTCATTTTACTGAACATGGATTAATGTATAATGTTATTCAACTAGGAAGCTCACCCATAGGTTGAATTTTCAGTTCCAACAGCATTTAGGAGGAGTTATCCTTTCTCACAATTTGCATCTGCCAATTCAGTTACCTCACAAGTATGTACGTGTGGTACCAGGTAGAATTCTATATGTGCATATAAAAATACATGTGCTGAATTGGCTACAGAGAAAGGGAGACAGGAATTCACATATTTGTTAATTTTAAAAACACATGTAGAACTATTTCAACAAAAAAATGACTAGATTTATAACTCCTACACTATATAATGCAAAAGGCAATTGTAACAATACACCATGCCTCCTCTGAACTGCTTGTATTTCTATTCTGTTTGGGTTATTTTTCACCATCATATTAGAATTATTAGTCAGAGTATAGTAGGGTATGTGTTAGTTTCAGGGCTTCAGTATTTCAAATAGAAAATTGAAAAATGAATCGAATGTGTATGTAAATATGTGCTACACAAAAATCTTCCCACTCACATTCAGAACAATGCCTTGATATTACCTTGGCCCAAGTAAGACACAATTAGAGTAGAAAAGTGTGAAAATCTGTGAATACATATCTGGAATGGAATATGCTCGGGAGTTCACAACCTTGGTGGTGGTAGAGGAGTTTCCAAAAGTAAAGAACAGTGTAAACACTCCACAAACATGGAGCTCTGCTGGCCTAAGACTTCTTGGAAAACTGCCTCTGAGGTTGGGCACTTGAAATATATGTTGTTGTCATGAGCTTTAACTTCCTTTGTAGTGAGACCATCAAAATGGGTCTGCATCTATGTGACCTGGAAGACATGGTTTCTTATATTCCAATGACCATGAGGCAGCAGTGCTGAATTCTCTCTTTGTATGTAAACTGTGGCCACTGGAGGCTAAGTGTCTCCTCGTGTGGACTGTGAAGACATTTGGTCATCCTCCACTTTTCGTGGTGTTTCTTGCTGCTGCACTGGGAATTTGGTATTTGCTTCACCAAATACAAGGAGTTCTACTAGGATACAGTGCTGAAGGGAGTTCTGTCACGTGTGGTGGGTCAGGGTCTGCAGGAGAATGCACCAACCAGGCTTCTATCCCACACAGCTTGCCCCAATAACCATAGTAAACTGATTCTGAACATTGCCCTGAACCTCTCCATATAAAAAATGCCTTTACATATAAGTGTCTGATTTCTGCACTATGTCAGTCATAATCCATTTGGAAGCCCATGGCCGATCCACATGGCCCCACCATGGTGTTTTATCACACACCTGCCCACCACTGCTCTAGGCCCACTAATCAGCAGGATACAAATTACTGGCATCTCTGTTCTACACCATTTTCATAAAACCCAGTAAAACAAGGCATTCTCTGGTATACACATGATCAACCACAGGACTTCCAAAGATTCTCCAGTGCCACCTGGTCATGGAAATTTCAAAAATTTCATGGTATTTATCTAGCCATTTTTCAAAGATTAAGTTGGAGGCACTGTGGGTTTCAAATCATTCAGGAACCATTAAGTGTTGAGAAAGCTCATTTCAATGAAAGCTCTGGAGAACACTCACAGGCAAGGCTTCTCAAAGAGTTGCCAAAAGGTCACATGAAGCCAGGCAAATTGAGGCCTACAATGTGAGGTCCATGTGTGTTTTGACTCTCAACTATACCTGCCAATCTTTCAGAATAAAATCATGTGATATCCTGGCTGAGGTTCCCATTGTTTTGTGGAAAGACACCCTGGGCCTAGATCTCAGTTTCCATGGGTGAGTCTCATGCATGGCCTTCTAAAATCCCAACACAATTCATGGCAATACTTCTCTGAGTTCAGTTCCAGAACTCAGTCTCTAAGGGGAATCACGCCAGAGTTCAAGCCCAGGTGGAACCAGTCATTCCTTCCAACCACCACAAAAATGACCACAATTAAAATCAAAACACTCCCACAGGGCCCTCATCTTCTTCCATATAGACACTCATCATAACCTCTGGCTGGAGATTTCTATGAGGGGCACAGCCTAAGAAAGTGTAAAAAATAAGCTCACTTGCCCCTCATTTGCCTAAAATCATGGTGGCCTGGACACTCCTCCTGTGAACCTGGAGTGATCAAATATTCCTGCTGTTAAAGTGTTCCGCTTCTCCAATTTGAGGCCTACTGGCTGTGAGGTATAGATTCTTTATGTGATTTGGAGTCATGAGAAAACCCAAGCACATATGGGCAAGCCTCTGCAGGGATTTGAAGAACTCATTTAATCCAAAGAATCCCTATTCTCACTTAATGGAGGTCAGGAACCTAAAACAAGAAGGCAAAAAAATTCATCCACAATGACTTCTCTTTTGGCCATTTCGGTTTGGGAAGCACATGGGATTTTTCTTTAGATCCATTGGGTGCTGAGAATCTAAGTCACAGCCTCACACAAGGACCAGAGACTGATTCAGACACATCCCATTCCAAAGCAATTAAGCAAAGAGCCACAGGTGAAGCCCATTCATTTCCATATGAAAACAGTTTTCTTCAGGCTTCACAAAGGGTTGGCATGAGGCAAAGACCTTCCTGAAATTCAGGGTAATTGAAACACAAGTAAGCAAATGGCCCAAGAAGGGTTTCTTCACTGAGACTTTACTGGTCACACTGATATCTGAGTTTTCTGAGATGCTCTCAATCTCTTCAGCTATCCAGTACATGGCCATGTCACAGAGCCTTGTGGTGTTACATATCTGGGATACAAAACCATGAGCGTATTCTGTAGAGTGGCCAGAATTCACGAAGAAAACAGTAACTTAAGAAGACAGTAGGTGTTGCCCATCCATAAGGCAAAGTGAAGTCCATTAATCTATTGGGCAGTATTAATGTGGGGAAGCTTTCTACTAGAGAAAACAAATCCATTGATGCATTCTCTTTTCTAATGTCTACAACCACGGATACAGTGGGATACACAGACATAGAAACCCTCACAATGTCAAAGGACTTACTAGAAACAGTCCACTCCACACCAGAAAAAAACGCCTTTCCTACCTATTCTCAGAACATGAGAAAAAAACCACAAACTCACACCAACAACGGCAAAGCCACCTCCTTCCCCCAAGTAGGTCTGTGACTATCCAGACTGTCTTCTGACTGGTGGGCCATATTATGTTCCCCCGAAATGGCCTGTCCTCTCTCAGATCTGGTCTCCTTGGCCAACTATGTGAGTTGTCAGGAGACAGCGGTGAGCCACTACCTGCTTTCTCAGGGAAGGTGCCTCTTCAGAGCTCTGCTGGCAATTGGCCATCCTCACATCAGTAGGTACCAAGAAAGACTGACTCTGTCCTTGGAAAAAGCAAACAAGTTAGCCCAATGGGACTAGGACTGGGACTGGCTCTGGGTGCCTGTCTTCCTGGATCCCAAGTTCAGAGAATTCAATCACCAAGGAAGTGAGGAGAGGTCACTTCCTTCAGGAACTGAATGAGGTCACTGCCTTGAAAACAACTTTGTCCTAACAGTTGCTTCCAAGGGTCCCATGAGATGGAGGCTGCCCCAACATCCTCTGACACATTCAGAAGTTAGAATGGAATATCAACCTTAGGCACCCAGGTACAGCTCTCCACACAGGCCTGGTTTCTTCCAACTTCTTTACAATAAGAAAAGAGAGGCTGACTTAGACCCATCAATTCATCCTGACCAGGTTGTTTGCCATGGAAGATTTCTATTGCTCTCTCAGGTCCAACATAGCTGCATAAATCTTCTCCAAGGATCATTTCTGCATGGATCTTTGAGGTTCTCAGAAGGTGGAAGATCACCTACATTCCTATATTGTAAGACCAACTCTGTCCCTGCTCTTCTGTAAGTTATATTGATGGAACAGTGTATGTTTAGGGTTAATAACATGTTTGATTTGGGTTATAAATCATTTTGTGAGATGAATAATGGTATTGGCAACCTTCGATATTTACAAGAGTATATAGGTGAAATATAAGTATGAAAGCAGAAAATTAGGAAAGATTTGAACCCCAGAAGGGAATTGGACCCTTAAGTGGTATACTTAGCTTTGAGTTATGTGCTGCACAGTTGTCTCAGATAAATCAATATACAATGGCATAGGACCTTGTACCTTGGATGATTGAATGTTGAAGAGAACATCCAGTCAAAAAGCGATATTCAGTACGATGAGGAAGGTAGTAGTTAGGTTTAGAATGAAGAGTGAGTATTGGATTTGGACAAAAAGTTCTTTAGCAATAGGGTTTCGGTTAGAGAGTGAGTGTTAATGTCAGCACATGTGAAGAGTCAGTCACAATGATGAACTGGGGAAAATATGAGGGAAAGCAGATATCAATAAAGACATTAGGAAATCAAGCAAAGTACAAAGTGAGTGATAGGATTAGACATTTTCAACAGGCTTGAGGTTGAATATATAATCTTAGGAAGAATCAAATATGTAGTCACCAATAGGATTGACATTTGAGAGCATTAGGCAACCTGGACATAGATGTTTTTAGTAATCCATGCTCACTTTCCATTTAGGCATTGGTACAATTGAAAGTGTGACCTTTGCTTTTTGTGTCCAGAATATTTCTGTGATAAAATGTATATGTATATCACGTGACATGAGTATTTCTTCCACCATTTCCAGGAGCAATATTTTGAAGACATATAAATTTGTATTGGGGTACAAATAGGTATACCCTCTGTCTATGAATATAGCAATAACGCATGAATAGACCATACTGGGAATAAATAATATAACTGGATCCACTTTAAATAATGGATTGAATGGATATCTGCAAATATATAAGAAATGTTATAAAGATGCACAATCAATCATTCCAACCAGTTATATATCTAATGGTCATCTTAGGGTTATGTTTTATCATGAAGGATGTGTGAGTTTTGCTTAAAAATTGATCATGGAAATTGAAAATAATATATTTGAAAAAAGTCTCATGAAAAGACCAGTCAAGAAACATAGGGAAATACATGTGTTCTGGAGCAAGAAGTGATTGAAAGTGAAACAAATGCCTATAAATTTGCTAAGTAGTGGATGAAATATATATCCTATGATGTGCATAAACTGAAGAAATAGTAATGTACCAGTGTTGAATAATAATTAATGTCAAAATACACATCATGTCCCATAGGAATCTACTAGCATTGATGTTAAACTAGGTCAGTTAATGTAGAAATACTAGGATTTGTTTGCACCTTTCACTGAAGTTAGTTTTCAGTACTAGGAAACAAATATGTATTTCAGGTGGATGAATATTTCTGAGAATAATCTTGTGAAAAGTTGATTATTAATCCACATACATGAACATGAATGAATTTAGGGAGTGTATATAAGACACATATATTTCATATTTTGAAAAATCTGGAGATTTATTATATATATATATATATATATATATATATATATATATATATATATATATATACACACACACACACAAACACACACACAAACAAAGACATTCAAAAGTAGAATTATATATGCCAATCGAATTTCACCATGAAATATATATCATCCACAGATCCAAAAATATTCATTTTACTGAACATGGATTTATGTATAATGTTATTCAACTAGGAAGCTCACCATTAGCTTGAATTTTCAGTTCCAACAGCATTTAGGTGGAGTAATCTCTTCTCACAATTTGTATCTGCAATGTCAGGCACCTCACAAAAATGTACGTGTGATATCAGGTAGGATTCTATATGTGTATATAAAAATTAATGTGCTGAATAGGTTACAGCGAAAGGGAGATAGGAATTCACATATTTGTTAACTTTAATACACATATAAAACTATTTCAATTAAAAAATGACTAGATTTATAACACCTACCTTTTATCTTGCAAAAGGCAAGTCCAATATACACCATGCCTCCTCTGAACTGCTTGTATTTCAATTCCGTTTGGGTTATTTTTCTCCATCATATTAGTATTTGTAGTTAGCGTCTAGAAGGGTATGGGTTATTGTCAGGAATTCAGTATTTCAATTGGAAAATTGGAAAGTGAATCCAATGTGTATGCAATTATGTGCTGCACAATATTCTTCCCACTCTCATCCAGAACAATGGCTTGACATTAACTTCGCGCCAAGTAAGACGCAATTAGAGAAGAAGAGTTAGAAATTCTGTGAATACATATCTGGAATGGAAAATGCTCAGGAGTTCACAACCTTGGAGGTGGTAGAGGATTTTCCAAAAGTAGGGGACAGGGTTGATCACCCAACATGATCTTTCATTAAAATTGTGAGCCATCTTGCCACAAAGCCATGAAAAGATAATTTTTGCTTTACTATAAATTACTGCAAATTCTGAACCTGCTTAGAATGCCTGACCATGTTTTGAACTCACCCATGCCTGGCTCTCTGACCAGAAAACGGCCCTCTCTGAAACTTTAATGACACCTCATAAATATTCGCCTTCCCTGGCCAGACAATGACCCTCTCTGAGGCTCTAATGGTCCTCATAATTTCTGATGCTGGGGCCAGAAAAAACAAATGTAAACTACAATTAGTGTGATGCTTGTCAAAGTTCTGTTTTCTGTAACCCCCCTTTTGTGTAACTTTCTGGGCTATAAAGCTGGGCTGTAGGAAAGGTGGGGTTGCTGTCTTGTTCCCGCCATTTTGAGAGGGAGAGGCAGCCCGGCTGCTTGAAATATTAAGCTTGCCTTAATTTGATTTTAATTGGAGTCAGTGGTCTTTTCTTGTGTCCTGGACTAACATTTTGGAGTTCCCCAGCAACATGACCCGACCAGATCACAAAGCCATACTGCTGGAAATTCTGAAGCTGGCCTATCCTCCAGGACTCCAGGCTGGAGAGCCAAGTTCCAAGGCCTTGGAATGAGCCTTCAGTCCGTGGATCACTGCAGTGAACCATCGCACTAAAACTATTATCAAGCACCTGGTGGAGGAGGCCTTCATAGGTAAGAGGCGCCTTTATAACATTTGATATCCGGTTAAGGGAGTTCTCTTCTGATGATAGAGAGGTGGCCTGGGAAGGCTCACATATACTCCTGTCCGGGACAGTAATAGGAATCCTTCTTTCCTCTGTTCTTTTCTGTAGGGAATACCTCTGAAAGTGTAGAGAGGTGCCGACTGGCACGCAGGAGCTCCTACCCCGGATCTTTAGCAAGACGCTGCATTGCTCCTCTGGTTTTCTGTTTATTGGCCGAGTTTCTGTTGTTTTGTGTGTGTTTTGTTCTGTGTTCTAAATGTTTTTTATTTGTTTGTTTTTGTGCGTTTTGTTGTGTGATTTCTGTGGTAAAAACTTAAGGATATTGGACGTGAAAATGGGTAATAAAGCATGTAAGCCTGTCACCCCTTTGGACTGTGTTTTAAAGAAATGGGATGCACTATACCCCCCTTTGTTAAGCAGGATGAGAGAAGCCCCTAGCTGGCTGTCTTGAGCACACCCACTGCAGAGGGCAATGCCTGCTGGAGACCTAATAACTGAGTATCTCCTAGGTTAACAAGTGAAGCTCCTTTAAAACCCCTTGTCCCTCCAGATCAAGAGAGTCACAACTTTGGACAGAGTCCCCTGTTTGTATCCTTTGTTAGCAAAGCAGTAAACCTCCCTTTTACTTTTTCTCAAACCCTGTCCTTATATTAAATTGGTATTAATTGGCTTCAAGGTCCAGAACCGAAATTTAAGTTACAAATTTTGATACCCCCCGACCCCGGAATTTTTGAGAGCTGACTACTGAAATGTTAGGAGATTCAGCGTGCTTGGGGTGGAACCAAACCAGAGGAGCTAATCCTGTTTAAGTAAAAGACGGGACTGAGGGACTCCAAGCAGCTGCCGAAGTCCTGTTGCTTCAGTAAATTCCCTCCTTCCTTCCCTGCACTGTAAGTATTATGCCACCTCTGTTTTCTTAAAAAAGAGAAAAAGAAAAAGGTGACACTAAATGCAGTAAAGTCACCATGGAGACCTTTGATATTACATTTCAGGTTGCCCCTCTGTGAAAACATCTGATGCCCTTGTGGGGACATCTATCATGCCACTGGTGTAGGAGATTTTTCTCTTATCTGCTGTTTTAAAGGCTTCTGTCCTGTCAGCCATAGTCTGGAGCTCCTTTCTGTCTGTCTTTTGTCTTTGTTTCTGGCCATTTAAGACATGTGCAATAATGTGTTGATATTATAAATTGTTTCTTGGGAATGATCTTAGCTGAATGTGTGTCTAAATGATGATGTTTTATTGTAACAATATGGTATCTGGATGGGTTTTTGTAGCATTGCTCAATCTTGCAGTTAAAAGTCGGGTTTAGGTAATTTTTTAGTTTATGATTTCAGATAATTCATGCCAGAGAACTTAAATACTTAAAATGGAAAACTAAAGAATTCTACTTCCAAGTTGGCAAGTAACTTCCCAATCATTTAGTCTTTTTTTTCACCAATTTTTAATTGGGTAGCCTGGGTAAATGTCACAGTGTGTCAGTGCATTAATTTGGACAAGGATAGTAAATCATAGTATGGTATCTGTTGACAAAACAAGATGTTAAGGTATAAAATTTTGAATTGTATCTTAAAATTGTATCATAATTTTCAACATCCTCACCTGAAAATTATGGTTAAAGTGCCTTAGGCCTGAGGTGTCCGCTCAGAATAGCAGTTTTGTCCAGCTCCTTCCAGAACTCAGCCAGGACTTATGTTGAAATGTAAATGAAAGAAGCCTACAAGCTCAGTAGGAGACTGATCTGATGTCTAAGTGGGAAAAAAAAAGGTAAATCGTATGGTATTTACTAATTACTGGCCAGTCATTTTTTCTAGGACTCTCATTTTTTTCCTTAGATTCTGTATTTTTTTTGAGCTCATTATTTTGATCCTAGAGAACTAGGTTAATATTTTTCTCATCAGTTCTATCTTTGACCAACAGTGGAGTTCTGAAACATTACAATGGAGATTTCACCTGTGAAAAGCTACAAGGCCTTACTATTATTATTTGTGCACACTTTTGTTATGTGTTGTATGTCCATATATCCATATGTTCGTATATCATATATATGATATACAAATTAACATATATAAGGAGCGATCATTAAAAAAAAGCACTCATAAAAACAAATTTTAAAAAGTGGATTCGAAGATCTTTAATTCACGTGAGTTAAATGGTTCACTTTAAATTTGGATAAACAAATAACAATAAATGTCTTTAAATTTAAGCTTACAAGTTTTTCTAGCTGCTCAAAAATCTAATAAAATATTAATGTCTATAAAATGTCTAATATGCCTTGGTTCTAGGACTTTTCCTTTAACAAAAAAATGGTTTACACTGTTCAATACATTTCTCTAATATTTTGATAAATAAGTGAAGTAAATTTGATATGGGATTACTCATTCATGAGTACTTTTGTTAGATATCTGATTGATTTAGTAAGGTCTGTATAAGTTTGTTCTAAAGTTTGTATAAGATTGTAAAAATCAGTCATGTGATAAAGCGACACAAATTTCTGAAAACAAAAGTTTACCCATAACATTGTGTTTATTTTTATTTTTCTAGAGCAAGCAACCATAAAAATTAAACAACTGATTAAATAAGAACTGTTATTTTAGAGCACTGTACTGGAATTTCTTTAAAAGCTAAATTTGGTTAATGTAAAAACATCAATGTCATTGTGATGCTATTAATGTGCTCATATCTTCCAGGTATACAAGTCTGTAAGGTAGAAACTTTAAAAGAGCATTACATCAAGCTGGTGTTCTGAAGTTGTATGGTAAAAAAATATATATATATATTGGGGATTTATTTACTTGTTATCAATAAGATATGTAAAGTTTTAAGTTACTTTTTACATTGGGGAAAAATTTAAATATATTTTTAAGTTAATGAGCTCCTAATCTATGTAAAGGTTAAAAACTTTCAGCCTTTCTTTAATTCATGTTTTAAATGTGATATCATATGGTGTTAGCTAATGTTCATGTGACCTCAAACAATTTATGTAAACTGTGTAAGATGATATTTAAAAAAAAAGATCTGCTTTAGAACTAAAGGACTTAAGATTTATATAGAGCCCTGCCTTACCTGAGATAAGGCTCTGTGTCTCATCTTACAACATGTGAGAATAACGACGAAAGCAGTAGGTCAGATGTTATTTAATTTAAAGTTACGTTCAGAAGTTTTTTTTTTTTCTGTCAAGATTACTAGGATCTCAAAAAGGGGATATAATTTATAACTCAGCCAAAAATTCAAGGTAGCTATTACACGAACTAAGTATTTTTACTCTTGTTAATTTTATTTTGTAATTTCCTTATAAGTTAACTAAAGATTCCCTGTTAGTGTTTTACAAAAGAGTTGCTTTTGAACACAACATTGGTTAATTTAAGATAATAAGGCATCACCTACAAGACAGAAAAATACAGATCCCAAATAATAAAAAGATAAATAATTTTAAATTATAGACATTAAAGCACAGTACTCTTAATATAAGGCTGTTAAAATTTATTTGCTGGATGTTTAAGATTAGGATTTAAAATTTAATTTAAATGAAAAGGGACAATAAAACAAATTTTGGCTCTTGACCTCTGAGTCAGTTTGTATCCAGGGAACAGGAGACTTCTCTAAAGAACTTTGCAACTCTCAGCCACATAAACACCTGATCAGGAAGATTAATGAGGCCACTGGAGAACAGAAAGCCAATCAGTGCATTTTCTACGAAGAAGAGAGTCATCAGAGAAGGGAGATATTCCTGATGCTTCTGAGAGAAGCCACATGGTCAAGCAAGACCTGGAATCACCTAGCGCAAATGGCACTAGCAGAACTGAGAAGCTGCTCTCAAGTTTCCCCAGAAATGACTCCCATAAAATCTCAGCTGACTGTTAACAATAGATAGAAACAAAAGTCAGTTTTACTGCTTCATCTTAAACTCTTAGCAAAGACAGATAAACCCAAAATACAGCCATTCCTGGGCATTTTAAATAATAATAGTTATAATAATATTTTAACGTATACACTTTATGGTAGCCTCCCAAAATAAGTAAGACTGGAGGCTACAAAGAAAGATTCTCAGAGAGGAATGCCTGATGAGAATAAAAAGAGACTATCAAGAGGAGCTACCAGAGGCAGAAGTTTTTTGTTTAAGGCCTACAGATATTCCTAACCTACACAGGTAGGCTTGGTGTTTGCTAGTATGATTATCCAGCCCTGACTAACAGAATTAAAGGTTTCTCTATTACACACAGAGGTCATACTAGTAAAAGGAATTTGCAAGATCAGATGACATTAAATTATTAAACTGTATCTTATGGGGTGGGACAACTGTGACACTAAAAGTTAAATATTAAGTTGAAAGTCCTGATAACTGGGGATATTGAAGACAGATGAGGGGACATCTATACAGTGACTTGTTTCAGCAGCTGCAACATTTATTCAGTACTCATGGTTTTTGTTTCTCTCATAGAAGAACCCATCCCCAGATGACTTTACAAACTGTTCTACCACAACCAGACTTCAAACCGAACTGACTTCTAAAAGGCAACTCATGTCCCTCATGCTGTGCCCCCTCATGTCACCCTCTCTCAGCTCAGAAGAAGCCAAAATGAGTGACGCCACTCTTCTTACAACAATGGAGCCAAAAATAAATAGACTTTCATTTTAAGTAATTAATTAAGTCAGGTAAAATCAGGGAGACTGGTTTTGTGTGAGTTCAAAAAATATGGAGACTGTTACGTGAGGTATTAAAATTCCCTCAGTGCTCTTCCCCTACCCTATCAAAGATTTGAAAGGGACACATTAGAAAAGGGGGGAATGATAGACCCAACCTGATCTTTTATTAAAATTGGGATCCATCTTGCCACAAAGCCATGAAAAGAAAATTTTGGCTTGACTATAAATTACACCAAATTCTGAACCTGCTTGCAATGCCTGCCCGTGGCCTTGAACTCACCCATGCCTGGCTCTTTGACCAGGAACAGCCCTCTATGAAACTTTATTGACACCTCATAAATACTGGCCTTCCCTGGCCAGACAATGACCCTCTCTGGGGCTCTAATGGTCTTCATAAATTCTGATGTTGGGGCCAGCAAATATATATATATATATATATATATATATATATATATATATATATATATATATATATATAAACTACGATTAGTTTGATGCTTGTCAAAGTTCTGATATTTTAACCCCCCTGTAGTGTAAAATTCTGGGTTATAAACCTGGGCTGTAGGAAATTTGGGTGGCTGTCTTGTTCCCACTGTTTTGGGAGGGAGAGGCCACCTGGGCAGTGGAAAATATAAGCTTGCTTTGACTTGATTTTAATTGGAGTCAGTGGTCTTTTCTTGCATCCTGGTCTAATAGGTAAATGCTATCAAACAAGGAGCTGTGCCAGCCTGAAGACTTCCTTAGAAACTGCCTCTGACGATGGGCACTTGACATATATGTTGTTGTCAGGAGCTTTAGCTTTCTTTCTAATGAGACCATCAAAGCTGGATCTGCATCTATGTGACCTGGAGGGCATGGTTTCTTGTTTTTCAAAGGACATGAGGCAGCAGTGCTGAATTCACTCTTTGTAGGTAAACTGTCGCCACTGAAGGCTAAGTGACTCCCCGTGTGGACTGTGAAGCAATTTGGTCATCCTCCACTTTTCATGGTGTTTCTTGCTGCTGCACTGGGAATTTGTTATTTGCTTCACAAAATACAAGGAATTCAGCTGGGACACAGTGCTGGAGGGAGTTCTTTCACATGAGATGGGTCAGGGTCTGCAGGAGAATGCATCAACCAGGCTTCTATCCCACATAGCTTGTCCCCTTGACCATTGCACCTGATTCTGAACATTGTCCTGAAACATCTCCATATAACAAGATGCCTTATATGGAGAGTTATCAGACATATAAGTGATTCCTGGCTGCACAATGTCAGCCACAAGCCATTTGGAAGTCAATGGCAGATACACATGGCCCGACCACAGATGTTTTATCACACACCTGCACACCACAGCTCTGGGCCCACTACTCAGCAGGCTCCAACATACTGGTATCTCTGTTCTACATCATTTTCATGAAACCTAGTCAATCAAGGCACTGTCTGGTACACACTTCATCAGCAAGAGGACATTGAAAGGTTCTCCAGTGCCACCTGGTCATGAAAATTTCAAAAATTTCATGGTATTTATCTAGCCATTTTTCAAGGATGAAGTTGGAGAAATTGTGGGTTTCAATTCATTCAGGAACCATTAATGTTTGAGGAAGCACATTTCAAGGAAATTCTGGAGAATTCTCAGAGGCAAGGCTTCCCAAAGAGTGGCCAAAAAGACACATGAAGCCAGGCCCATTGAGGTCTACAATGTGAGGCCCATGTGTGTTTTGACTGTCAACGATGGCTGCCAAGTCTTTCAGTATAAAATAATGTGATGCCCTGGCAGAGATTGACAATGCTCTGTGGAAAGCCACCCTGGGCATTGATCTCAGTTTCCAAAGGCAACTCTCATGCGTGGTCTCCTAAAATCCCAACACAATTCATGGCAATACTTCTCTGAGGTCAGTTCCTGAACTCAATCTGTAAGGGGAATCACACCAGAGTTCAAGCCCAGGTGGACCTAGGCATCTCTTCCAACCACCAAACAAATGACCACAATTAAAACCAAAACACTCCCAAATGGCCCTCATCTTCTTCCACATAGACACTCTTCATAACCTCTGGCTGGAGGTTTCCATGAGGGGCACAGCCCAAGACAGTTTTCCAAATGAACTCCCTTGCCCCTCATTTGCCTAAAGTCAGGGTGGCCTGGACTCCCTTCCTGTGAACCAATAGTGATCAAATAGTCCTGCTCTTAATACTGCTCTGCTTCTCTAATTTGAGGCCTACTGACTGTCTGGTATATATTCTTTATGTGAATTGGTGTCATGAGAAAACACAAGCCCTTATGTGCTAGCCTCTGTAGGGCTTTGAAGAACTGATTTGACACAAAGGATCCCTATTCTCACGTGATGGAGGTCAGGAAGCTTACAGAGGAAGGCGAGAGACTTCATCCACAATGACTGCTCTTTTGGCCATTTTCGTTTTGCATGCACACTTGGAAACTTTCTTTAGATCCATCAGGTGCTGAGAATCTAAGCCGCTGCCTCACACAGGGCAAAGAGGATGATTCAGCCACATCTCTTTCCAAAGCAATTAAGCAAAGAGCCACAGGTGATGCCCATTCATTTCCATTTGAAAACTCTTTTTTTCTGGCTTCACAAAGGGGTTTCCTGAGGCAAAGATCTTCCTGACATTTAGGAAAACAGAACAATAGGTAAGCAAAAGGCCCAGTGCAGTGTTTTTCCACTGAGACTTTAATGGTCACACTGATATGTGAGTTTTCTGAGATGCTTCTATTCTCTTCAGCTATCCAGTACATGGCCATGTCACAGAGCTTGGAGGTGGTACATATCTTGGAAACCAAACCATGAGGCTATTCTGGAGAGTGGCCAGTATTCAGGAAGAAAACAAGAACTTAGGAAGATAGTAGGTGTTGCCCATCCATAAGGCAAGCCTCTCTCCATTCTTAAATTGTGCAGTATGAATGTTGGGAGGCTTTCTACTAGACAGGACACAACCATTGATGCATTCGCTTTTCAAATGTCTACAACCACAGATACAGTGGAATGCACAGACATAGAAACACTCGCATTGTCAAACGACTTTCTAGAAACATTCCAGTCCAAACAAACAAACAGTCTTTCCTACCTATTCTCAGAA
This sequence comes from Callospermophilus lateralis, assembly GCF_048772815.1. NCBI lineage: Eukaryota > Metazoa > Chordata > Mammalia > Rodentia > Sciuridae > Callospermophilus > Callospermophilus lateralis. The sequence goes on along the minus strand of NW_027514453.1, from coordinate 754,558 downwards.
AAGAGACAAAACCACAAACTCACACCAACACCCACAACGGCACCTCCTTCCCCCAAGTATGTTGGTGAATATATTGAGTGTCCTCTGACTGGTGGTCCATACTATGTTCCCCAAAAATGGCCTGTTCTGTCTCAGATCTGGTCTCCTTCGCCAACTCTGTGAAGTTGTCAGGAGCCATGGTTGAGCCACTACCTGCTTTCTCAGAAAAGGCTCCTCTTCAGAGGTCTCCTGACATTTGGCCATTATCACTTCAGTAGGTACCAACAAAGACTGACTCTGTCCTTGGTAAATCCAAACAATTGAGACCACTGGGACTGGGACTGGGACTTACTCTGGGTGCCTGGCTTCCTGGATCCCAAGTTCAGAGTGTTCCATCACCAAGGAAGTGTGTACTGATATTTGCTTCTAAGGGTCCCAGGAGATGGAGACTGCCCCTACTTTCTGTGACAGTTTCACAAGTTAGAATGGTATATCAACAATAGGCACCCGGGAACAGCTCTTCTCACAGGCCTGGTTTGGTCCATCTTCTCTATATTAAGAAGAGAAAGGCTGATTCAGATACATCTCTTCATCCTGACCCGGTTGTTTAACATTGAAAATGACTTTTGCTCTCTCAGGTCCTTCATAGCTGCCTTCTTCTCCATGTATCATTTCTGCATGGACCTTTGAGGTTCTCATCAGGTGGAAGATACCCTACAATCCAGTATTGGAAGACCAACTCTCTCCCTGATCTTCTGTAAAGTTAGATTGAGGGAACAGTGTATGGTTAGGGTTAACAACATGTTCAATTGGGTTAGGAATAATTCTGCAGGATGAATAATGGTTATGGGAACATGTGATATTTACAAAATATACAGTTGAAATATAGGTATGAAAACAGAAATCTAGGTGAGATTTGATGCCCAGAAGGGCATTGGGCCCTTGATTGGGATACTTAGCTTTGAATTAATTTCTGCACAGATGTCTCAGATAAATCAATATACAATGGTATAGGATATTGTACCTTGGATGATTGAATGTCGAAGAGAACATGCAGTCAAAAAGGGATAGTCGGTAGGATTAGAAAGATAGACGGTAGTTTTAGAAAGATGAGTGAGTATAGGATTTGGACAAAATGGTCTTTAGCAATAGGGTTTCATGTAGAGAGTGAATGTAAATGTCAGCACATGTTAAGAGGCAGTCACAATGATGAACTGGGGAAAATATATATCAATAGAGACATTAGGAAATCAGGCAAAGTATAAGGTGAGTAATAGGATTAGACATTTTCAACAGGTTTGAGGTTGAATATATAATCTTAGGAAGAAACAAATATGTAGTCACCAATAGGATCCACATTTGAGAGCAATAGGCAAACTGGACATGGATGATTTTAGTAATCCATGTTCAATTTCCATTTAGGCTTTAGTACAATCATAAGTGTGACATTTGCTTTTTGTTTCCAGAATATTACTGTGATAAAATGTATATGTAGATCAGGTGACATGAGTATTTCTTTCACCATTTCTAGGAACAGTATTTTGAAGACGTGTAAATTAGTATTTTGAATACAAATAGGTGTACACTGTGTCTATGAATATAGAAATAATGCATGAATAGACCATACTGTGAATAAATAATATAACTGGTTCCAACTTAAATAATGGTTCAAATTGATATCTGAAAATATACAGGAAACCTTATATTGATATATATCCATTCATTCAAACCAGTTATACATCTAATGGTAATATTAGGGTTATGGTTTATCATGAAGAATGTGTGAGTTTTGCTTCAAAAGTAATTGTGGAAATCGAAAATAATGTGTTTGGAAAGAAGTCTCATGAAAAGACCAGTCATGTAACCTGGAGGAATACATGTGTTCTGAAGCAGGAAGTGATTGAAAGTGAAACAAAAGCCTTTAAATTTGTGAACTTGTGGATGAAATATATATCTTATGATGTGCATAAACTGAGGAAATAGTAATGTACAAGTGTTGAAAAAAAATGAACGTCAAAATACACATCATGTCCTATAGAAATCTACTTGCATTTATATTAACCTGGGTCAATTAGTGTAAAAATATTAGGATATGTATGCACAATTCACTTAACTTAGTTTTCAGTACTAGGAAACAAATACGTATTTCAGGAGGATGAATATGTCTTAGAATAATCTTATGAAAAGTTGATTATAAATACGCACTTAAATATTAATGAATTTAGGGAGTACATAATAAGATACATTTATTTCATATTTTGAAAACTCTGGAGAGTGTATATATATATATATATATATATATATATATATATATATATATATTAAAATACACACACAGAAATTAAAAAGTATTAATATACAAGCCAAATGAAATTCACCATGAAATATATATCATCCACAGATCTAAAAATATTCATTTTACTGAACATGAATTTATGTATAATGTTGTTCAGCTAGGATACTCACTCATAGGTTGAATTTTCCGTTTCAACAGTGTTTAACAGGAGTGATCTCTTCTCACAATTTGTATCTGCCAAGTGAGCCACCTCACAAGAATGTACGTGTGGTACCAGGTAGGATTCTATATGTGCATATAAAAATATATGTGCTGAATAGGCTACAGAGAAATGGAGACATGAATTCACATATTTGTTAACTTTAAAAACACATGGAGAAGTGTTTCAACAAAAAAATGACTAGATTTAAAACTCCTACCATATATAATGCAAAAGGAACGTCCAAATGTTAACCTTGCATCCTCTGAACTACTTGTATTTCAATTTGGTTTGGTCTATTTTTATCCATCATAATAGGATTTGTAGTCAGAGTCTAGTAGGGAGTGGGTTACTATGAGGGATTCAGTATTTTGAATGAATAATTGGAAAATGAATCCAATGTGTATGCAAATATGTGCTACAAAAAAATCTTCCCACTCTCATCCAGAACAATGCCTTGACATTACCTTAGCCCCAAGTAAGATACAATTAGAGGAGAAGAGTTAGAAAATCTAGGAATAAATATCTGGAATGGAAAATGCTCTGGAGTTCACAACACTGGAGGTGGTAGAGGAGTTTCCAAAAGTAATGGAGACTGTAAAAACTCCACAAACATGGAAGTGTGCAGGCCTCAAGACATCTGGGAAACTGTCTTTGAGGTTGTACACTTGAAATATATGTTGTTTTCAGGAGCTTTAGCTTCCTTTTTAGTGAGACCATCAAAGCTGTGTATGCATCTATTACATGGAGGACATGGTTTCTTATTTTCCAATGAACATGAGGTAGCAGTGTTGAATTCTCTCTTTGTGGGTTTACTGTGGCCACTGGGGTCTAAGAATCTTTCCGTGTAGACTGTGAAGCCATTTGGTCATTCTCCAATTTTGTTGTGTTTCTTGTTGCTGCACTGGGAGTTTGGTATTTGCTTTACAAAATACAAGGAGTTCCACTGGGACACAGTGCTGGAGGGAGTTCTGTCACGTGTGGTGTGTAAGGGTCTGCAGGAGAATGCACCAACCAGGCTTCTACGCCACATTGCTTGCCCCCTTGACCATAGCAACTTGATTCTGAACATTGCCCTGAAAACTCTCCATCTAACAAGATGCCTTAATATACAAAGGTATGCTGGCTGCACCATGTCAGTCACAAGCCTTTGGAAGCCAAAGTAAGATCCACATGACCCCACCACAGATATTTTATCACACAACTGCACACCACAGCTCTGGGCCCACTACTCAACAGGCTCCACCATACTGGCAGCTCTGTTCTACACCATTTTCATGAAACCCAGTCAAGGAAGGCACTGTCTGGTACACTCTTGATCAGCAACAGGACATCCAAAGGTTCTCCAGTGCCACCTGGTCGTGGAAATTTCAAAAATTTTATGGTATTTATCTAGACATTTTTCAAGGATGAAGTTGGAGAAACTGTGGGTTTCAATTCATTCAGGAACCATTAAATTTTTAGGAAGCACATTTCAAGGAAAACTCTGGAGAATTTTCAGAGGCAAGTCTTCCCAAAGAGTGGCCAAAAGGCCACATGAAGCCAGGCCCATTGAGGTCTACAATGTGAGGTCCATGTGTGTTTTGACTCTCAACAATGGCTGCCAAGTCTTTCAGAATAAAATCATGTGATGTCCTGGCTGAGATTGACAGTGCTTGGTGAATAGCCACCCCAGGCTTAGATCTCAGTTTCCAATGGCGACTCTCATGCATGGCCGCCTAAAATCCCAACACAATTAATGGCAATACTTCTCTGAGGTCAGTTCCAGGAATCAGTCTTTAAGGGGAATCGCACCAGAATTCCAGCCCAGGTGGACCCAGGATTCTCTTCTAACCACCAACAATTGACCACAATTAAAACCAAAAAACTCCCACATGGCCCTCATCTTCTTCAACATAGACACTCTGAATAACCTCTAGCTAGAGGTTTCCATGACGGGCGCAGCCCAAGACAGTGTCCAAAATAAGCTCCCTTGCCCCTCATTTGCCTAAAGTCAGAGTGGACTAGACACCATTCCTGTGAACCAAGAGTGATCAAATAGCCCTTCTTTAATACTGCTCTGCTTCTCCAGTTTGAGGCCAACTGACTGGTATAGATTCTTTATGTGAATTGGTGTCCTGACAAAACCCAAGCACCTATTGGCTAGCCTCTGCAGAGCTTTGAAGAACTGGTTTGACCCAACGGATCCCTATTCTCACTTGATGGAGGTCAGGAAGCTTACAGAGGAAGGCGAGAGACTTCATCCACAATGACTGCTCTTTTGGCCATTTTGGTTTTGGATGCACACTTGGAAACTTTCTTTAGATCCATCAGGTGCTGAGAATCTAAGCCACTGCCTCACAGAGGGCAAAGAGGCTGATTCAGCCACATCCATTTCCAAAGCAATTAAGCAAAGAGCCACAGGTGAGGCCCATCCTTTTCCATTTGAAAACTGATTTCTTCAGGTTTCACACAGGGGTGGCCTGAGGCAAACACGTTCCTGACATTCAGGACAACAGAACAATAGGTAAGCAAAAGTCCAAAGTAGTATTTCTCCACTGAGACTTTACTGGTCGCACTGATATCTGAGTTTTCTGAGATGCTCTCATTCCCTTCAGCTATCCAGTACATGATCATGTCACAGAGCTTGGAGGTGGTACATATCTTGGAAATAATACCATGAGGCTATTCTGGAGAGTGGCCAGTATTCAAGAAGAAAAGAGGAACTTAAGAAGATAATAGGTGTTGCCCATCCATAAGGCAAGCAGCTCTTTATTCTTTAATTTGGCAAGATGAATGCTGGGAAGCTTTCTACTAGACAGGACACAACCATTGATGAATTCTCTTTTCAAATGTCTACAAAAACGGATTCAGTGGGATACACAGACATAGAAACACTCGCGTTGTCAAACGACTTTCTAGAAACATTCCAGTCTAAACAAACAAACCGCCTTTCCTACCTATTCTCAGAACATGAGACAAAACCACAAACTCACACAGACACCCACAACGGAATCTCCTTCCCCCAAGTATGTCTGTGAGTATCCTGAGTGTCCTCTGACTGGTGGGCCATACTATGTTCCACCAAAATGGCCTGTCCTATCTCAGACCTGGACTTCTTTGCCAACTCTGTGAAGTTGTCAGGAGCCATGGTTGAGCCACTACCTGCTTTCTCAGAAAAGGCCCCTCTTCAGAGCTCTCCTGGCATTTGGCCATTCTCACTTCAGTAGGTACTAAGAAAGACTGACTCTGTCCTTGGTAAATCCAAAGAAATGAGACCACTGGGACTGGGACTGGGACTGGCTCTGGGTGCCTGGCTTCCTGGATCCCGAGTTCAGAGAGTTCCATCACCAAGGAAGTGTGATAGGTCACTTCCTTCACGAACTGAATGAGGTCACTGGGTTGGCAACCACTTTTTCCTAACAGTTGCTTCCAAGGGTCCCATGAGATGGAGGCTGCCCATACTTCCTGTGACACTTTCACAAGATAGAATGGTATATCAACCATAGGCACCCGGGAACAGCTCTCCACACAGGCCTGGTTTGGTCGATTTAATCTACATTAAGAAGAGAGAGGCTTTCAGACACATCCCTTCATTTTGACCAGGTTGTTTTACATGGAAGTTGACTTTTGCTCTCTCAGGTCTTTCATAGGTGTCTACATCTTCTTCAGGGATCATTTCTGCACGGAACTTTGAGGTTCTCAGCAGGAGGAAGATCCCCTACATTCCTGTATTGTAAGACCAACAATATCCTTGTTCTTCTGTTAAGTTATATTGAGGAAATATTGCATGGTTAAGGGTAATAACAGGTTCGATTTGGTTTAGGAATCATTCTGCAGGATGAATTATGGTATTGGGAACCTGCGATATTTACAAGAATATACTGGTGAAATATAAGTATGAAAACAGAAATCTAGGTAATATTTGAAGTCCAGAAGGGCATTGGGTGGCCTGAACACCCTTCCTTTGAATCAGGAGTGATCAAATAGCCCTGCCGCTAATACTGCACCGCTTCTCCAATTTGAGGCTTACTGACTGTCAGGTATAGATTCTTTATGTGATTTGGAGACATGAGAAAACCCAAGCACCTATTGTCTCATGCCACAGCAAATGGTTTATTGGGGGTCCAGCATGCTGGGGCTCAAAGCTCACTTCAGAGGAGGAAAGAACAAAGAGCCCCGAGAACAACTTGAGAAGAGATTATATACAATCTTTATAGAGTGCAGGGACTTTATATACATCATAGCCTCCTTTAGCAAATATCATATACTGTGGGAAAATCAAATAACAACTCTAAAACATGATTAGCACATTCATTGGCGGGAACAGTTCGGGCAGGGGGTGATTGGTCAGCCCTGAGAAGGGGTATACATTTAAACTGATTGGTTGAAGCCCTGAGATGTATACGTGCTGAGATGCACGGTTTCTGGGAAGGGGTTGTTAAGTAACTAGGTGGTCAGGAAAGATTTCAACACATCTAATGGGCAGTTCCGGGAATTGTCTTCACTGACACAGGAATTTAAGGTTCTGAGCACAGCTTGTAAACTTTACAAAACCTGGTTCTTTACGTTTCAATTTTAATTTCTTTAATTCTTTCATTTCTCCTTTTAAAAGTAATGAATCATAATTTTTGTGGGGTCTCACATTCTATTTCTGCCATTGAAGTGTATTTCTGTCTGATTACCATGAGTTTTACCTGCCCAATCTGAGCCTGGAGAAAGGAAACTATGAGGTTAAGCAAACAAGGTCCCACAGTTATCAACACCATAAGCATGATCAGGGGTCCAGCTAAGGCTGATAGGAGTGTAGTTAACCAGGGGGACAAGGTAAACCATGACTCAAACCACACTTGTTGAATCTCCCTTTCTCTCTGGTGCTCTTCAAGGCATTTTCTCAATTTACTCATGGATTATTTTACAACTCCAGTATGGTCAGCATAAAAACAGCATTTTTCTCTCAGTACAGCACAGAGGCCCCCCTCCCTTATTAAATGGAGGTCTAATCCTCACCTGTTCTGTAAAGCAACTTTAGAGAGAGAGGTTAAGGATTCCTGCAAAACTGTGATGGAGGTCTCTAACGTCTTCAAGTCTTGATTTATTGCTGTTTCTAATTAGTCCATTTGTTGTGACCCATGGATCATATCAGCTGTTCCTGTACCCACTCCTGCAGCAGCTCCTAGCCCCAATAGGATGGCTAGAGTAAGGGACACTGGCTCCCGGCAAAATCGGGCTGTTTGTCCACCTAGTAGACCTTCAAAGGATTCTGGATCATGATAGAGCACCCTGGGGGGTATCTCCACCATTACACAATAATGTACAGAGCTGTCAAATACCTGGGCTGAAATGCAAGGAGTTCTGACTGTGTGGAGTTCAGTACCATAAAGGTTCCTTTAATTAGTTCCCAGGGGGAGGAGTCAGCTGTACTCTGGACTGGGGAAGTAGGCAAAGACGGAAACTGCGAAGTATGAGATGGTAGAGGGGTTTTGGTAGATCTAGGCATGGGAGGTTTAGGAGGCTTAATTCCAGACTTGAATGGATTGGGCCCTATTGCTGTGGGATTTTCTTCCTTTTTAAGCCGAATGGTGAACCAGAGACCAAAGTCATAGCCAGGGCCATTAATATAGAATCGCATTCCCCAAGTATTTCCCATAGGCCATGTTGTTCTGAGGTAGCCCCTTCCTTTGGAAGTGAAAGTTATATTGAGGGGGTAACATAGACTATTTTTTCCACAGCAAGTTTTTGACACCACTTGGATAGCGGCACATTTATTGGGATCAATCCAGATGTCATTTCATCCTACCGAATCATACTGTCTGGGGAGTTTGGGTTTCACAATGTAGCTCCCGTGTGTTCACAACCCCAAGATCTACAATAAAAGTCACTGGGTCCTCCACAGGTTTGGGCCTGTTTGCGATTTCAGAAATCAGCTGGGCACACTTAATAAACAAGACTGGCTAGTTTACACCTGAGCTGGGGAAATGACATCAATAATTCATGGGGTAAGTTGGTTTGGGCTTTAGTGGGATCTGTGTGGGGTCCACTATGTCAGGGAGATCCCAGTCAGAGAGGCCTATGGCAAGCTGACAAATGTCCGGGTGGAGAGATGGCCACCAAGTCCATAAGGGGGCTGTATGTGAAATAGACCACACTACTTCCCAGTAGGATTTATAACTTGCCATTGTTGCTGAACAGGCTGATGGGGATTAGGACTGCTGGTGGTCAGGGGAAGAATCCATAGCCCTACCCACACCACAGACATGCAACTTGAGAGGGTTACCAGTCTGTTCCAGTTTCCAGCCAGAGTATGGACAGGGCACAGGATTGAGATGGGAGGCATGGATCCAGGAAGTGATCCCATCCACTTTCACCACTGTAGGTGTTATAAGCAGCACCTGGTATGGTCCTTTCCAGCAGGGTTCCAGGGATGACACCCGATACTGTCTCATGTAGACGAAGTCTCCCACTTGATATCGATGTGGAGTTCCCTCGTCTCCAGGATGATAAGCAGTGGCCAACTGTTTCCACAGGTATCGCTGGGTACTGGGTTTGTTCAAGGGCTTTAAGTCTGTCTAGCAAGGGTGTGTGAAAGGAATCATTAATCTCAGAGTTGGGGTTAGGTCCCTTAATGGAGGAGGGGCACCGTAGAGAATTTCATAAGGGGTGAGGTTACACAAAGGGGCGGAGGGGTATTTCTTGCACGAAAAAGTACATGAGGTAGGAGCATAGTCCAATTTTTTATGCCGGTCTCCAAGATTAATTTCGTTAAGTCTCTTTGATGGTTCTATTCATCGTTTCTACCTGTCCTGAGCTCTGGGGTCTATAAGCACAATATAACTTCCAAGTAATCCCCAGGGTCCTGGAAAATCCCTGACTTACCTGGGCCACGGATGCTGGTCCGTTATCAGACCCTATTACCTTAGGCAGGCCGAACCTTGGAAAACTGTCTTCTAGGATCTTTTTGACCACCATCTGAGCTGTTTCTTTCTTCATGGGGAAGGCTTCGACCCATCCTGAAAAAGTATCTACAAAGACTAGGAGATATTTAAGTCCATACCTTGCTGGCTTAATTTCAGAAAAGTCCACTTCCCAGAATTGTCCTGGTCTGGTTCCTCGTATGCGCTTCCCTGCAGGAATCTTGGATGGGAAAGTATTAACTAATTGGAAGACTTGAAAAGCTCTAGTCACCTGCTCAGCTATTTTTTCCTCTTTGAGTCAGTCAATAATAAGTCCTTTCTTCGGTCCTTTAAGAGTGCCTATAACTTCTTTGAGCCTAAGTGGTTTAGCTGGTGTACGTCTTTGACATAAAGGTGGGCTTTTTGAAATTGTAAACTTGGCTCTGTAGGGTCCCAGATTTCTGTATCTGTCTCCTCAGATGATAAGTTGCCTGAATGTTCCGGGGCAGCCAAGTCTCCTGATTTTTGTTCCCCCCCGGTGTGGAAAAAGTTAACAGAGTCACTCTGTTTAGGGCTGCCAATTAAGCTTCCTCATCTGCCCTTCTGTTTCCAACTGCCACAGGGTTGTTTCTCTTTTGGTGCCCGGGACAGTCCACTATAGCTAGTTCCTTATGGCCCTGCACTGCTGAGCCAAGGTGGAGGATCTCATCTTTATTTTTTATTTTTTTCCCGGCAGAGGTTAATAGCCCGCATTGTTGGTAAATAGTCCCGAGCATATGAACAGTGGCAAATGCATAGTGGCTATCAGTTTATATGGTGGACCTTTTCCCTGTTGCTAGTTCCAATGCTTTCATAAGGGCAATCAGTTCTGCTTTTTGGACTGATGTCCCTTCTGGGAGACCAGAGTATCAGATGAAATCAGTTTTGCTAACTGCTGCTGCTCCAGCCCGCCGCTTACCATCTTGGAGGAAGCTGCTGCCATCCGTAAACCATACGACTTCAGGGCGAGGCAGTGGCTGATCCTTCAAGTCTTGTTGTATACTGGTTTCCTTGCCAGTATGTGTTGACACTCATGAGTGACGGGTCCTGATGATTCTTCTGGCAGCAGTGTAGGTGGGTTGAGTGGAGCAGGGGGTCCCAGCGTTATTCTGTCTTTGTCAAGCAAGAGGCTCTGGTAGTGGTTTATTCTGGAGTTTGATTGCCACCTCTCTGGAGGCTAACAGATGATGCTCTCCAGGGCATGGGGGGCTATAATGGTTAGCTTCTGTCCCAACGTTAATTAATGAGCATCTTTTATTAGAAAGGCTGCCGCTGCTATAGCACTTAAGCAATGGGGCCACCCGCTAGCCAATGGGTCCAGTTTTTTGGATAAATACGCTACTGGCTTTTTCCAAGGTCCCAAAGACTGAGTGAGCACTCCCCGTGCTATTCCTTTCTTTTCCTCGATATAGAGAGTGAAGGGTTTTCTACATCTGGGAGTGCTAAGGCCGGAGCAGATAGCAGCACCTTTTTTTGACATTATCAAAAGCTTGTTGGTGCTCAGGGGTCCATTGGAAGTGGGCATCCCCCTTTATCAGCGGGTATAAAGGGGCAGCCAGAGATGCGAACCCAGGAATCCATAACCTGCAAAAGCTGGCAGTCCCAAGAAACTCTCTGAGTTTTCTCTTATTAGATGGGGGCAGTATCTGCAAAACGGTTTTTTTTCTGGGCTCAGGGAGCCATCGTTTGCAACCCCTAAGAGAATAACCCAGGAAGATTACTTCTTGCTGACAAGTTTGGGCCTTTTGGCAGAAGCCATATATCCAAGCCGAGCAAGCTCGAATAATAGTGCTTGGGTCCCAGACTCATAGGTCTCCTTGGTGTTGGCTGCCAGTAGAAGATCATCCACTATTGGAGTAGGGTGACTTCGGGGTGTGCAGTTTTGAAGTCATTGATGTCTCTGTGGAGGGCTTCATCAAAGAGAATGGGGGATTTTTTGAACCCCTGTGGGAGTCTAGTCCAGGTTAGTTGGCCAGATGTTCCAGGTTCTGGGTCTATCCACTCTAAAGCTAACAGCAACTGACAGTCCTTATGTAGAGGCGAGCAGAAGTAAGCATCTTTTAAGTCCAGCACAGTGTACCATTTCTGCTCCGGATTCAGAGTGCTAAGCAAATTATATGGATTGGGTACTGTGGGGTGAATGTCCTGCACTCTGTTGTTTAATCTCTCTTAGGTCTTGAACAGGACGGTAGTCCCCAGTTCCTGGCTTTCTTACTGGTACCGGGGGGTGTTCCAGGCTGATTGACAGGGCCTTAGGACCCCAAGACCCAGGTATTTATGAATATGGGGCCTTATCCCATCCTTAGCTTCTTTGCTTAGAGGATATTGTTTAACACTAATTGGAGACGCAGAGGCTTTTAATTCTACTACTATTGGAGGTTGTTGATGGCTAGACCTAACCCAGCAGTTTCTGCCCAGGCATTAGGATAATCTTTTTATCCATTTCTGGGGTAGTTTGCCTGTTTGATCAGTCCTAGGGGGCGCGAAGAGTTGATGTTCATCTTCTACAGACATAGTCAAAGATGTTACTATGGGAGTTAATACTGCAGGCTTTAGAACCCCCACTTGGGGACCATTAGGGTTAAAGGTTATTCTAGTCCAGAGTTTGGTAAGCATATTCCTGCCCATCAATGGGGCCGGGCATTCTGGGATTACTAGGAAAGAGTGGTGGACTTTTTCCTTTCCGAGGTCCATATTCATCTTAGTTGTCCAAGCCTGATATCTACTGCCATTAGCCCCTTGAACTAGGGACGATTTAATTGATAGGGGGGCCAGTGAAGTCTTAAGGGCTGAGTATACTGCTCCTGTAATCACTTCAAAGTTCACTGTGTTCCCCTCAACTTCAAATTTTACTCTGAGCTGGGGGAGGGGATCTGAGCCCCGAATTTCCTAGTCCTCTTCCAGAGTCAGCACGGCGGGCTGGCGTGGCTGCTTCTTTTGGGGGCACTCTTTGGCCCAGTGTTCTTTTTTATTACAGTGGGCACATTGATTTGAGGCCAACGGCAGCCTTTGGCGTGGGCCCAGGTATGCCTTTATGTATCCCTGCTTTTTAACTTCTGGCCTATTTGCTGCTGTGACCAGAACCTTAGGCAATGCTTTACTCTGCCATTTGCTTCTTTCCTCCTTCTTTTGTTCCCTTTCCTTCTCTCTCCTCTATTCCCTTTCCTCCTCAGTTTCTCTCTTATAATATACTTTCTCAGCTTCTCTGACTAAATCTCTTAAGGTCATATCTTATAATCCATCTAGACGTTGTAACTTTCTCTTAATATCTAGGGCAGTCTGCTCGATAAAGGCCATTGCAACAGATGGCTTTTGGTCTTCTGCCTGAGGATCAAAAGGAATATATTTCCTATACGCTTCCATAATTCTATCCAGAAACATAGAAGGAGACTCATTAGGCCCTTGGATAATCTCTCTTACCTTGGCCAAATTAGTCAGCCCTCTGGCGGCCGCTCAGAGACCCACTATTAGAGAACGGCGATAAGTGGACAGATGCTACCTACATTCAAAGGTGTTGGGGTCCCAGTTGGGTCGGTTCATGGGCCCGTAGGGACAGAGAGGGAGCATCACTGGGGCTTCCGAGTTTTATATTATTTATCTCCTGCGGGTTCCTTTAGGTGGCCCAGCTTCCTTCAGGGGAGCAGGGTCTGCTGCTGCTCCGGAGAAGTCCCCTGGAGGGCTTGGGTCTGGCCCAATTGCTTCTAGCGGCGGAGAGGCTGAGTCAGCGGCGGGAGGATCATCTGGAACATGTTGTGGGTTGGGGAGCGAGGGTAGAGGATAAGGAGAGAGAGGAGTGTCCAGTCTTCTGACTCAGAATGGAGGAAAGAGGGGGAGGAGCAGAATGTTGGAATGATAAGATCGTGGGGGAAGGGGTATATGGCTGTTAATCTAGGTGGCCAAGTGGCCCCGGTGAAAGACAATATCTCTGACTTTTCGGATTAGAGGGAAGTGGAAGGATTCTTCTCGGGGCCATCCGACTCCTAGGATGGGCCATTCTGAAGCACAGAGAGTCTGCCAGATCCGGCATTTTACTGAAAAAGAAAGATTCTTGGTACTTGAGCGAACATCAGTCCAATGATCAAGGTTAAGGGACAGAGGCATGGAAGTGCTTTGTCCCATAATGTCCCATAATGGGAGTTACTCAAACAGGGACAGTGAATACACAAACGTGACACAGACAAAGACAAACAGTAAACGTTTAACATGAGTCCAAGAAAAAGATTAGAACTGAGTAACTGGCCAAACCTGATGGGTTAGACAATAAAGACAGACAGTAAACTCAACATGAGTTCCTGACAATGAACAAAACTGAGTAGCCAGCAAAACCTGATGGGCTGGAAAACCGAATCCTGAAGCAAAAAATTACCGAGTTGAGGAATCTACTAATCCTCAATTTCCCGAGTCCTCTGGAGTTTCCCCCAGGGACGTGGCCTGTGACTCTGTGACACATCTGTCAGCCACCATCGCAGAGAGCTAATGTTCTTCACCGACAGCCATTTTGCCAAGCCCTAACCTGAAACCTGAAACCAGAAAGAGGCACCTTAATTACTCTGAAAGGAGTCCATTGGGGTCTTTTGTTCGTCACTGCTGGATTTCTCAGCTAGGGCCTCCAGATGAAAAGGTGGGCCGAACTTCGGAGGAAAAGACCACCAAGAGAATTTCTCATGAAACAGCAAAGGGTTTATTGGGGGTCCAGCATGCTGGGGCTCAGAGCTCACTTCAGAGGAGCAAAAAACAAAGAGCCCCAAGAACAACATGAGCAGATTTTATATACATTCTTTAGAGAGGGCAGGGACTTAACATACATCCTAGCTTCCTTTAGCAAATCACCGTATACTGTGGGAAAATCAAATAACAACTCTAAAACATGATTTGCACATTCATTGGTGGGAACAGTTCAGGCAGGGGGTGATTGGTCAGCCCTGAGAAGGGGTATACATTTAAACTGATTGGTTGAAGCCCTGAGATGTATATGTGCTTAGCTGCACGGTTTTTGGGAAGAGGTTGTTAAGTAACTAGGTGGTCAGGGAAGATTTCAACACACATCTAATGGGTAGTTCCGGGAATTGTCTTAACTGCCACAGGAATTTCAGGTTCTGCGTGCAGCCTGGAAACTTTACAGAACCTGTTTCTTTACGTTTCAATTTCAATTTCTTTTATTCTTTCAGAACCTTACAAAGGAAGGCGAGAGACTTCATCAACAATGACTGCAATTTTGGCCATTTTGGTTTTGGAAGCAGACATGGGATCATTTTTAGATCCATACGGTGCTGGTAATCAAAGCCACAGCCTCACACAGGGCCAAGAGGCTGATTAAGACACATCCCTTTCCAAAGCAATTACTTCTCTGAGGTCAGTCACTGAACTCAGTCTCTGAGGGGAATCACAAAAGAGTTCAAGCCCAGGTGGACCCAGTCATCTCTTCCAAACTCCACACAAATGACCACAATTAAAACCAAAACACTCCACCAAGGCCCTCATCTTCTTCCATATATACATTCATCATAACCTCTGGCTGGATGTTTCCATGAATGGCACAGCCAAAGAGAGTTTCCAAAATAAGGTCTCTTTCCCTTCATTTGCCTAACCTCAGGGTAGCCTGGACACCATTTCTGTGAACCAGGATTGATCACATAGGTCTTCCATTAATACTGCTCTGCTTCTCCAATTTGAGGCCTACTGACTGTCAGGTATAGTTTCTTCATGTGATTTGGAGTCATGAGAAAACCCAATCATCTCTACAGGGCATGAAAGAACTCATTTGTCCCAAAGGATCCCTATTCTCACTTGATGGAGGTCAGGAACCTAAAAGAGGAAGGTGAGAAACTTCATACACCACGACTGATCTTTTCTGCATTTTGGTTTTGGATGCACACATTGGATTTTTCTTTAGATCCAACTGGTGCTGAGAATCTAAGCCACTACCTCACATAGGGCAAAGAGGCAGATTCAGACACATCCCTTTCCAAAGCATTTAAGCAAAGAGCCACAGGTGATGCCCATTTATTACCATTTGAAAACAGTTTTCTTCAGGATTCACAAAGGGCTGGCCTGAGGCAAAGACCTTCCTGACATTCAGGGCAACAGGCAAATAGGTTAGCAAAAGGCCCAAAGCAGGGTTTCTCCACTGAGACTTTCCTGGTCACACTGATATCTGAGTTTTCTGAGATGCTCGCATTCCCTTCAGCTATCCAGTACATGGCCATGTCACAGAGCTTGGAGGTCGTACATATCGTGGACACAAAACCATGAGCCTATTCTGGAGAGTGGCCAGAATTCAGGAAGAAAACAGGAGCTTAGGAAGATAGTAGGTGTTGTTAACTAGATTTATAACACTTACCCTATATCATGCAAAAGGCAAGTCCAAATATACACCATGCCTCCTCTGAACTGCTTGTATTTCTATTCTGTTTGGGTTATTTTTCTCCATCATATTAGGATTAGTTGTCAGAGTGTAGTAGGGTATGGGTTAGTGTCAGTTGTCCCGGCCGGCGGGACACATCAACGTGGGCAAGAAACTTAGTTGGGGAGGAATGAAGGGACAAGAGACACGAGAGATTACAGCAAGACTGGAGTTCTGATCATGCTGCAAACTTTTATTGTTCTCACATGGAAATTTATATGCTGTGGATGGGAAAGCTCTCTTATCGGCAGTTGCTGGATGTCTTCAGAAAGTGAGATAACCTCAGGATGTTGCCGGAAGACAGATGGCTGCAGGATGTCTCAGGGAGATAGATGGCTGCGGGATGTCTCCCAGGCAGGATATCTCCCAGGGGGCTGTTTCTTTTCAGTGTCAGGCTATACTTTGAAGGAGAACTTCCTTCTAGCCCCTGACCTCTCCCCCTTTCTTATATAAAATATTTGACCATACCTTACCGGCCAATGTTTTAGGGGGTGATAGAGGCTCTGTTTCTCTAGCAGGCCTTTGAATATCTCCTGATTCGAGAGAGCATGTTTACAAGATTTCGTGGTGGCCTTGGCATATTTTTGGAGGAGACGGCTTTAAAAGGGAAGCATGCCGACCGCCATGCACCAGAGCGTGTCACTAAGAGGTCTTCTGTTTTGGTATCCGTGGATCCATCCTCCTGCAGTCCATCCTGCATCCTCCGTTATTATGGCCTAATGTCCTCACTCCATGGGTGCATCCCCCCCCCCAAGTGAAGGGGCCCATGGAGGACGAACCCTTATGGCAATGGCAGAAGATGGTTGGTCAGAGCTGTTACTTATAGTTTAATGTAAGAAAGAGAGATCTGTGGGGATGTAAACTTAAGAAATAAGCCTGTGAGAAGGGTAGAACATCCTTTTAAATGTTGGCAGCATGGTCTTCCATCTCCAGGTGATGATAGTGGACCTGTATGGGCTTAGAAGCCAAAATATTAATCTGTTCTATAATAAATTGTACAAGCCTGTTTATAATGCAGGGTCCTATGGACACCATTAAAAGTAAACCCAACAAAGGGCCTAATAGGGGAAGAAGGTAGGGTAGAAATCCATTAAACCCAGTCCAGAGGGGATTTTCAAAAAGTTCCCTTCATCTCTTTTCTAGATCTTCTTGAAGCTGCTTAATTTTAGTGCGTACTATGACTGATTTATTGGCATTAAAGCAGCATCGTGCCCCTAAGGCCAAGCAAATACCTCCCTGGTTAGCTGTCAGTAAATCTAAGCCTTCTCTGTTTTGAAGGAACACTTCTGCCAGGGAGTCTACTAGGTCCTGCAAATCTCTAATGGTTCCTGTTAGAGTTTTTACATCATTTATAAGTTGTTGAGACAGGCGACGCTAAGAGTGTATAGCCATGCCTAAGCCAGCTGTACCTGTGTTCACAGCAGCTGTTATTCCAAGGCTGGCAAAGAGTGGTAAGGCCTGTATTGCCCGCCTGTGTCTTTTGACTAAGGTGTCTAGACTAGGAATGCATAGAGTTTTGTCTCCTGGGACAATAGTTATATCAGGGAGTAATAAGGCAAGAACACAGCCAACGGTCCAATTCGATGGAAGCCTCAGGAAGGCCGAGTTTCCTCCACACATAAAAACTGTGCCATTGGAGGGACAAAGAGATGGGGTGGGTGAGGAATAGTTTTGTACTGTTGAGCAATTTCCAAAGGAAGGAACTCCAACATCAATATCATAGGTATTATTTTGCATCGCGCCTAAAAGACATATTGTAAAAGTGCCTATAGACTGTACTTTAAAAGGAAATCTGGGTTGGCATGTATTATCATCGTCTATGATAGAATTAATAGGAACTGCAATAGGCATGATTGCCCCTGTTGTCATGGAGAGCCAGCAATCACCATCAAAGGTGGGGTTGGAATTATTAAGCAAGGAGAAGGTAGTTTCCAAAATATCTAATATATTGTTATCTAAACCGGGGAGCTGGCATTTTCTCTATATTAAGAGATGATATGTGAGCTCAGGGATTTGGGGTTTCAAAAGTTTGATTATCTGAGGATGCTTGACAGCATAAGGGAATCCTCCACCATCAGCGACCCCTGTAGGTGCCTTAATGGGGCAGAAGGGGGGTTTACCAACAGGGCCTTGGCACCCAGCTGACTGTAGCTTGGTGTATTTGCCTTCTCCTCCCCGGTCAAAAAGAACGGGGGTATAATGAATAGTGGTCCCTCCTGCTGCATGAGTTTTAGTTAGGGAGGCTTCAAAAAATTGTTCTCCCTTCTTGTTGACACAAATTGAGGCCGACGCATAACAAGTGGCATGCATCTCTTGGGTATGCGTTCAAGTTGCAGAACAATTTTAGAGAGCATTACTTGTACTAGGGGGAATAATCTTTGGCTTGTTAACACATACCAATTTAGGCTGATGAACTCCTCTGAGTTTATGGTCAACCTCGGCCTGGAGGTAAGCCACCTTAGTCACGCAGTCAGCAGTCTGGGTCAAACTAGTGGGAGCCTGAGTCCAAGATCCTCCCTTGCGTTCACAGGGAGGGCCAAAAAGGTACTCCATGATGTTGGAAGGTGGAGGGCCAAAGCCTCCGTGTACAATCCTGTTCAGCAGAAGTGCCTTAAGTAGGATCCTCACACAGATTGTTGGCTGCATCTGAAAAAGAGGAAAATTTGTCCTCAGGGTGAGGGCCTCCATCCCTGTGTTGAGGTAAGCCATTAACCTGTTTAACCAGGCGTTCTGGTAACCATCTTGGGGCTGCTTGCTCTTGGTCCAAAACACAAGCTGAGCCTCGTCCACAGATGAGGACAGGACCTGGGCCTTTCCATTTATTTGTAAGGGGATTGTGCCACATAACAGGTGGGCGAACAGAATTGGACGAGGATTGCCAGTGTCAGTCTGCAGCCGGATGGCCTTCATTGTCTAGGGAAAGAAAAATAAGGGCAAATAATGCATGATTAAGGCGATGCCTGTGAGTGGTAAATACAAGTGCAGAAGCATTAAAGCGGGTTAGCCAAGTCTTTAGGTAAGGTGGGCACGTTCCACAATGCCTGAGGCTTGTATGGAATTCCAGTAGTATGACAAATTTGCGAGGAAGCACAAAACTGTTTAAACTTGGCACTGGTATATGCAGGACAATTATCTTGTTTTTAATATGTATTGGTTTACCCATTACGGAAAACACTGAAACAAGATGAGAAAGGACATCTTTGATAGACTCTCCAGAATGTGGTGATGCAAAAATAAGGCCGCTGAAGGTATCTACAGAAACGTGTATATATTTGGTTTTTCCAAATTCAGAAAAATGAGTAACATCCATTTGCCAAAACTGATTGGACAGTAATCTTCGGGGGTTAACTCCCAAGTGTTGAATGGGGAGGGAGACAGGGCAACCAGGGCATGCTTTTACTATTTCTCGTGCCTGTTGCCTGGTAATTTTACATAGTTATCGAAGGTTCTGGAAATTTAGATGGTGAAGATTGTGTAAATCCGTGGCCTTTTGAATGGAGCCAACAAAAATTGAAAAGATGAAACGAGTTGCTGCATCAGCTTTGGCATTACCTTGTGTTAGAGGGCTGGGAAGATCAGAGTGTGCCCTGATGTGTCCTAAGAAAAATGGGTGTTGTCTGGCCTGAATTAGCTTCTGAAGCTGGTGAAACCGATGGGCCACATTGGAAGAAGCCTTAATGGTGGGTGAAATCTGAAGCAGGGGCACAGAATGAGCAATGTAGGCACTGTATGTATAAATATTAACAGGATTATCAAGAAATGTTTTAAAAACTTGTGTTATGGCAAACAATTCCACAAACTGTGCTGAATGATAGACAGTATCAAAGGTGTTAGGTTGGTTATTGACAACAAAGACTGCTAGGCCATTACTGGAACCATCTGTAAAGACAGTAAGGACTTGAGGAATGGGAGCCTTTTGAGTAATTTTGGCAAAAATAAATGGATGTAACTGGACAAAATATAAAAGGGGGTCATTGGGGAGGTGGTTATCAATTGTTCTCAAAAAGCCATTCATTCTCTGTCTGTAGTAAAAATTGGGTTTGGTCTTTAGTATATGAAATTAAAATATTATCATGGTCTTTGCCAAAATGTTGTCGAGATAGCAAACGACATTTAAAAATAATAGAAGCTACCTGAGCAAGAAAAACAGTAATAACCTTGGAGAATGTGGTGGGTAAATGGACCCAAAGCAAAGGCAGCCTTTATTTCTAAAATGTGTATTTCGCTGCCGAAATATTCCTGTGGGTGTATGAGGAGTGTGTAAAATAACCAGAACCAGAGGATGGTTATAAGAATGTTCTGTAAAAAACTGTTTGGCAATGGCTTCTGTGACTTGGTTTAATGCCTGTCATGCCTCGGGAGTAAGCTTTTGAGGGGAGGAGGGGTGGGAATCACCTCTCAAAATATCATTAAGGGACAAAAGTATACAAGTGGGTAATTTTAAATATGTTTTTAGCCATTGAATATTCCCCAGTAATTTTTGAAAATCATTAAGGGTGTGAAGATGGTCCACCCATAGTTGTATCTTAGGAATTTGGATCTGATTATCTTGAAGTTTAAGGACCAAATAGGTATAACAGTCCTGTGTTTTAACCTTATTAGGAGCTATCTGTAGTCCCAAGGTTGTGAGGATTTTGTAAAGGTCCAAGTAACAATTATTAAGGTCATGGTTATTAGGTGCAGCAATTACAAATCATCCATATAATGTAAAATATAAATTTGTGGCCATAGCTCTCTCACAGGGTCTACTGCTTGAGCAACATATTTTTGGCAAAGACTAGGGCTGTTGGCCATACCTTGGGGAAGAACCTTCCATTGAAATCTCTGCATAGAGCCCTGAAAATTAAGGTGAGGGAGACTAAAGGCAAAATAGTGTCTATCCTCAGGATGTAAAGGAATGGTAAAAAAAAAAAAAAAAAACAATCTTTTAAGTCAATAATCATTTTACAATAGTTTTTGGGAATAGCCACTGGTATGGGAATGCCTGGCTGTAGTGCTCTTATTCGGCACATAGGTTTATTAATGGCACACAAATATTGTAAAAGGCACCACTTGCCTGATTTTTACTTGATAACAAAAATTGGAGTATTCGATGGTGAGGTTGAGGGCTCTACATGGCCGGCTGCCAGCTGTTCCTGCACTAACATGGAGGCAGCCTCCAAATTTTCTTGGGTAAGGGACCATTGATCCAACCACACAAGAGTCTGAGTCACCCAAATAATTTTATCTCCATGGGGTACAGGAGAGTCAGAGACTGACACTAAAAATCCGAATACCCAAGTCCATATGTATTTCTTTTTTGTATGGGTTTTATTGGCTCAACCAGTCCTTGTCTCAGTCTCCCAAGGCCTATACCAGGGACAAAATAAATACGAAGCATTTGATGAGTCACCATGGAATTGGGACTGGCATGAATGACTTCCATTTGACTCAAAATATCTCGGGCGATAGGTTAACAGGGAGGTCAGGAACAATGAAAGGAGTGACAATTCCCTTATTACCCTCTTTATCAGTCCAGATAAGAGCCGTAGAGCTGACCAGAGGATTTTTTGACTGTCCTATCCCTTTAAGGTCAGTCAAGGATGGGGTGAGGATCCAAGCTGATGACCAATATTTTTGAGAAATAATTGTGGCATCAGCTCCAGTATCTAGAATTCCTTGAAATTCCTTTCCTTCAATAAGTAAGGAAATGGTGGGTCTATTTTGAGAAACGGGTTGAACCCAATTTACATCAGAGCAGCCCAAGGAGGCAGTCCCCCGCGGTAGGTTTGGGTGGTTAAGTGCCTCCTGGATTCAAGGGAAGGAGTATTAATTGTGCAAGACTTGTTCCTGCTGGGATGGCCAAAACTCCATTAATAGCTGTGGCCATTATTTTTTTTTCTCCAGTGAAGTCATTATAATTAATGCCATGGAAGAACTGAACACCATGTAAGTTAGTAGAGGCTCTTCCAAAAATAAGGGCACAGATATGAGATGGAGGGGGACCCATAATTCCAGTGGGTATTATCTGGGGCCCTTGCATTGAGTCTAATATAGTTTCAGTGGTGGCACAGATGTCCAATCCTGCGCTGCCTGGAGTGGCTAGTTGGAGGGAAGCAATTGTGGAGAAGAATTTTGAGGTAGGTTGGGAGTTTGGAAGGGAAAAAATCTTATTGCCCCTGGTTTTGTCCTGGGGGATGTCGTGCCCCGGGGCTGGCCCCGTAGGGAGTTTCCCAAGAAGCAGGAAAAAATAGGCTGTCTGAGGGCATTTGTCTTAGATCTACACTCACTGGCCCAGTGATGACCTTTACCACATCTAAGGCAAAGGGTAGCTTGGGGCGGTATAGCCCCAGCTGAAGGAGATGCTATTCCTAGGCTTTCTTTGCCTGTCGGACACTTGCGTGCAAAATGGCCAGGTTGTTTACAAGTAAAGCAAGAACGTGAGCCAGGATTGTGAAAGGTCTTGGTAAAGGTGACACCTAGGGCAAGACCCATGGCATGAGCTGCACCTACCCCTGCATAGAGTCTAATAAAGTCAGAAAGTTTCCCTTTATCCTTATGTGGTTGAAGAACATCCTGACATGCCGGGTTGGCGTTTTCAAAGGCAAGATGTTTTACAAAAGAGCTTTTGTTTTCACTTGGTCCAAGCAAGCATTCCACAGCTAGGTTAAGCCTGGGAACAAAGTCGCTATAAGGCTCGTCGCGCCCTTGTCGAATTTTTGCCAGGGAAGTGGTAGCCGAGACTTTTGAGGGAGGTGTCTCCAAGCATGTAAGCCAGCCATCTGAATCTGCATCAAAAGTCCAGCAGGGAAATGTGCCTGTTTAGTTTTAGTGTCAAAAGGCTCATTGCCCACTAGCTTAACATAAGTCCCGGACTTAGAGGAGGCCTTAGTTAAAATTTTTTGAGCAGTTTCCCGACAGTGCTCTTTGAAATCTGCATTCCATAACAGGAAGTCTCTGGCACTGAGGGTAGCTTGGTCTAAAAATTTCCAATCATTGGGAGTAAGTCATTGTGTGCTGTGGCTTTCTAATAAAGCCAACATGTAGGGTGCAAAGGGGCCATAGTGAGCACAAGCCTTTTTAAGTTTTTCAGGAAAATGCAGGCTTAATTTTTTGTAGACTCTGGGTTCCTGCCTGCCTAGGGCTGAACTCCTCATCCTCTGAGTCCTGATCTCCTTATTCCATTTCTCCGCTTCCTCCTCTTGATCCTCGTCTAAGTCTTTGACCTCAGCCTGGGCAGGCTTATCTATCTGTCTGGTGGTGACTGGGAAGGCGAGCACAGGTTGATGGAGTGGCTTCGCCTTTGTATTAGACCACTGTAGGCCAGTTACTTTGACTCCATACCTAAGGCTAATGAACAGAGCTCAGAGTGAAGGGATCTTAATTCTTTTAAAGGTTGCATCTGTTCCTGTCTATGTTGGAAGGATGCTCACAAAGGAGCCAGTTTAGGCAAGGGAAGTGGGGAAAAAATATCTGGGGGGGGCATTTGTACCCTGAAGGGCCAGAGCACAAAAGGCAGGAGGGATATAGGAGGGGTTGGATGTGTAAGTCCTATAGGCTGTGGCAGGGTCTTGAGAGGTGCAGGGTCTTCTGAATGGTAGCGAGCTGCTTCCTTCTCCAAGGTAGCCTCCTCTACAGGGGTCAATGAGTCTCCGGAATTTAAAACTGGATAAAGGCAGTTGGTAACCATTGGAGCCTTAATCCTTAGGGTGGTATTTTGAGGGGGACCAGGAAGGTTCCCATGGTCCTGGGGAGCCTGAGAAGGGTCTATGTCTATACTAACTGATGGGCATGCCGAGGGGATACGAGAAGTATTTGCATAGCCTCTTCCCCAACCTCGACAAGTTTTAAGGTACCATTGTCAAAGGGTGAACTTTTAAGAATTTCATTAATTAAGTTCCAGTAAGAAAAGGTGGGAACAGGCACTTTTTCTGGGCCAAAGGATTCATAATAATCTTTTAAACAGTCTCCTACTCCAAGCCATCTTTTACCATCAATGGTCCTTTCAAGAGGAAACCATGGACACTGCTCTCTTATGTATGAAAAAAAAAATTAAGTCTTTTTTCTAAACACGCGCCCCCATGTCTGCAAGGACTCCTTGTAGCCTGACAAAAACAAATCATATGACGAAACTGCTTGTCCCATAGTGGGTCAATCACCGTGCGTCATCCCCACGCTCCTCCTGGATCTGTCTCTCGGTGGTGTCTTCTGCAGTTATTGGAAGCTCCGCTTGACCAAATCTTCCAGGAGGACGGGGTCCCCCTCAATCAAAAGCTCAAGCCCCAGTCGGTGGGCGCCAGATGTCCCAGCCGGCAGGACACATCAACGTGGGCAGCGAACCTAGATAGGGAGGAATGAAGGGACAAGAGACACGAGAGATGACAGCAAGACAGGAGTTCTGATCAAGCTGCAAACTTTTATTGTTCACACAGGGGTATTTGTATGCTGGATGTGGGAAATCTCTCTTATCGGCAGTTCCTAGATGTCTTCACAAGGTGAGATAACCTCAGGAAGTTTCAGAAAGACAAATGGCCGCAGGATGTCTCAGGGAGACAGATGGCTACAGGATGTCTCTCAGACAGGATGTCTCCTGGTGGCTGTTTCTTGTAAGTGTCAGGCTATTCTTTGAAGTAGAATAGAATTCCTTCTACCTCTGACAGTCAGGGATTCAGTATTTCGAATAGAAAATTGGAAAATGAATCCAATGTTTATGCAAATATGTGCTACCCAAAAGTCTTCCCACTCTCATTCAGAACAATGCCTTGACATTACCTTCACCCCAAGTAAGACACAATAAGAGAAGAAGAGTTAGAAAATCTGTGAATACACATCTGGAATGGAAAATTCTCAGTAGTTAACAACCTTGGAGGTGGTAGAGGTGTTTCGAAAAGTAAGGTACATGGTAAAAACTCCACAAACATGGAGCTCTGTTGGCCTAAAGACTTCTTGAGAAACTGCCTCTGAGGTTGGGCACTTGAAATATATGTTGTTGTCAGGAGTTTTAACTTCCTTTGTAGTGAGACCATCAAATCTGGGTCTGCATCTGTGTGACCTGGAGCACATGGTTTCTTATTTTCCAATAAACATGAGGCAGCAGGGCTGAATTCTCTCTTTGTAGGTAATTTGTTGCCATTTGGGGGCAAAGTGTCTCCCAGTGTGGACTTTGAAGCCATTTGGTCTTCCTCTAATTTTCATGGTGTTTCTTGCAGCTGCATTGGGAGTTTAGTATTCGCTTCACGAAATACGAAGAGGTCAACTAGGACAGAGTGCTGGAGGGAGTTCTGTTACGTGTGTTGGTTAAGGGTCTGCAGGAGAGTGCACCAACCAGGCTTCTATCCCACATAGCTTGCCCCCTTGACAATAGCAATCTGATTCTAAACATTGCCCTGAAACCTCTCCGTATAACAAGATGCCTTTACATACAAGGGTATGGGGGCTGCACCATGTCAGTCACAAACCATTTGGAAGCCAATGGCAGATCCACATGACCCCATCACAGATGTTTTAACAAACACCTACACTCCACTGCTCTAGGCCGACTACTCATCGGGCTCCAAATTACTGGCATCTCTGTTCTACATGATTTTCATGAAACCCAGTCAATCAAGGCATTGTCTGGTACACTCATGATCATCTATAAGACATCCAAAGGTTCTCCACTGACACCTGTTCATGGGAATTTCAAAAATTTAATGGTATTTATCTAGCCTTTTTTCAAGGATGAAGTTTGAGGCACTGTGGTGTTTAATTCATTCAGGAACCATGAAATGGAGAGGAAGCTTATTTCAATGAAATCTCTGGAGAATTCTAACAGGCAATGATTCCCAACGACAGGCTAAAAGGTCACATTAAGCCAGGCATTTGAGGTCTACAATGTGTGATCCTTTTGTGCTTTGACTTGCAACTATGGCTGCCAATTCTTTAAAAATAAAATCATGTGATATCCTTCCTGAGATTCCCAGTGCTCTGTGGAAAGCCACCCTGGGCCTTGATCTCAGTTTCCAAGGGCGACTCTCATGCGTGGCCTCCTAAAATCCCAACACAATACATGGCAATACTTCTTTGAGGTCAGTTCCATAACTCAGTTTCTAAGGGGAATCACACCAGTGTTCAAGCCCAGGTGGACCCAGTCATCTCTTCCAACGGCCACAAAAATGACCAGAATTAAAACCAAAACACTCCCACATGGCCCTCATCTTCTTCCATATAGACACTAATCATAACCTCAGGCTGTAGGTTTCCATGAGGGCCAAAGCCAAAGACAGTATCCAAAATAAGGTCCCTTTCCCCCATTTGCTTAAAGTCAGTGTGGCAGGGAGACCCTTCATGTGAACCAGAAGTGATGAAAGAGGCCTGCCCTTAATACTGCTCTGATTCTCCATTTTGTGGCCTAATTACTGTGGGGTTTAGATTCCTTATGTTAATTGGGGTCATGAGAAAACCCAAGCACCTATGGCCTAGCCTCTGTAGTGATTTGAAGAACTCATTTGACCCAAAGGATCCCTATTCTCAAAGATGGAGGTCAGGAACTTTACAGAGGAAGGTAAGAGACTTCATCCACAATGACTGCTCTTATGGGTATTTTGGTTTTGGATGCACACATGGGATTTTTTTAGATCCATTAGGTGCTGAGAATCTAAGCCACAACCTCACACAGGGCCAAGAAGCTGATTCAGACACATCCCTTTCCAAAGCAATTAAGCAAAGAGCCAAAGGTGATGCCCGTTCATTTCCATTTGAAAACTCTTCAGTCTTCACAAAGGGGTGGCCTGAGGCAAAGACTTTCCTGACATTAAGGGCAATAGTACAATAGGTAAGCAAAAGGCCCAAAGCAGGGTTTCTCCACTGAGACTTTCCTGATCACACTGATATCTGAGTTTTCTGAGATGCTCACCATTGCCTTCAGCTATCCAGTACATGGCCATGTCACAGAGCTTAAAGGTGGTACATATCTTGGACACAAAACCATGAGCCTATTCTGGAGTTTGGCCAAAATTCAGAAAGAAAATAGGATCTTAGGAAGATATTAGGAGTGGCTGATCCATATGGCAAGCCGTAGACCATTCATAAATAGGACAGGATGAACGCTGGTAAGATTTCTACTAGATAGGACATATGTATTGATGCGCTCTCTTTTCTAATGTCTACAACCACGGACACAGTGGGATACACAGACATAGAAACACTCGCCTTGTCAAAAGACTTACTAGAAACAATTCACACCAAACCAAAAAAAACGACTTTCCTACCTATTCTCAGAACATGAGACAAAACCACAAACCCACACCCACACCCACACCCACACAGACCCCCAAGTAGGTCTGTGAAAATATGGAGTGTCCTTTGACTGGTGGGCCATAATATATTCCCCCATAATGGGCTGTTCTCTCTCAGATCTGGTCTCCGTGTCCAACTCTGTGAAGCTGTTAGAAGCCAGCGGTGAGCCACTACCTTCTTTCTCAGGAAAGGCCCCTCCTCAGACCTTCCTGGCACTAGGCCATCCTCACATCAGTAGGTACCAAGAAAGACTGTCTCTGTCCTTGGAAAATCCAAACAAGTTTGACCACTGGGACATGAACTGGGACTGGCTCTGGGTGCCTGACTTCCTGTATCCCAAGTTCAGAGAGTTCCATCACCAAGGAAGTGAGGTGAGGTCACTTCCTTCAGGAACTAAATGAGGTCACTGCCTTGGCAACAACTTTTTCCTAAAAGTTGCTTCTAAGGGTCCCATGAGATGGAGGATGCACCTACTCGCTCTGACATTTTCACAAGTTAGAATGGTATATCAACCATAGGCAACCGGGAACAGCTCTCCACACAGGCCTGGTTTGGTCCATCTTCTCTACATTAAGATGAAAGAGGCTGATTCAGACACATCCCTTCATCCTGACCAGGTTGTTTACCATGGAAGTTGACTTTTCCTCCCTCAGGTCCTTCATAGCTGCCTACATCTTCTCCATGGATCATTTCTGCATGGACCTTCGAGGTTCTCAGCAGGTGGAAGTTTCCCTACACTCCTGTATTGTAAGACCAACTCTGTCCCTGCTTTTCTGTAAAGTTAGATTGAGGGAACAGTGTATGGTTAGTGTAATAACAGGTTCGATTTGGGTTAGGAATCATTCTGCGCGATGAATAATGGTATTGGGAACCTGCGATATTTATTAAATTATATTGGTAAAATATATGTATGAAAACAGAAATCTAGGATTTGAAGCCCAGAAGGGCATTGGGCCCTTGATTGGGATACGTAGTGTTGAATTAGGTTCTGCACAGTTGTCTCAGATAAATCCATTTACAATGGCATAGGACCTTGTACATTGGATGATTGAATGAGGAAGAGAACATCCAGTCAAAAAGGGATAGTCGGTACGATTAGGTAGATAGTCGGTAGGATTAGGAAGAAGAGTGAGTACAGGATTTGGACGGAAATTTCTTTTTTTTTTATTGGTTGTTCAAAACCCTACAAAGCTCTTGACATATCATATTTCATACATTAGCATACATTAGCTTCAAGTGAGTTTTGAACTCCCTTTTTTATCCAAGTACAGATTGCAGAATCACATGGGTTACACATCCAAATTTTTACATCATACCATACTAGTAACTGTTGTATTCTGCTACCTTTTCTATCCTCTACTATCCCCCCTCCCCTCCCCTCCCATCTTCTCTCTCTATCCCTTCTACTGTAATTCATTTCTCACCTTGTTTGTTTTCCCATTCCACTTACAACCTCTTATATGTAATTTAGTATAACAATGAGGATCTCCCTCCGTTTCCATGGAATTCCCCTTTTCTCTCCCTTTCCCTCCCACCTCATGTCTCTGTTTAATGTTAATCATTTCTTCCTGCTCTTCCTCCCTGCTTTATTCTTAGTTGCTCTCATTATATCAAAGAAGACATTTGGTATTTGTTTTTTAGGGATTGGCTAGCTTCACTAAGCATAATCTGCTCTAGTGCCATCAATTTCCCTGCAAATTCCAAGATTTTGTCATTTTTTAGTGCTGCGTAATACTCCATGGTGTATAGATGCCACATTTTTTTAATCCATTCATCCATTGAAGGGCATCTGGGTTGGTTCCACAATCTAGCTATTGTAAATTGTGCTGCTATGAACATCGATGTGGCAGTATCCCTGTAATACGCTCTTTTAAGGTCTTCAGGGAATAGTCCGAGAAGGGCAATAGCTGGGTCAAATGGTGGTTCCATTCCCAGCTTTCCCAGGAATCTCCATACTGCTTTCCAAATTGGCCGCACCAATTTGCAGCCCCACCAGCAATGTACAAGAGAACCCTTTTCCCCACATCCTCGCCAGCACTTGTTGTTGTTTGACTTCATAATGGCTGCCAATCTTACTGGAGTGAGATGGTATCTTAGGGTGGTTTTGATTTGCATTTCTCTGACTGCTAGAGATGATGAGCATTTTTTCATGTACTTGTTGATTGATTGTATGTCCTCCTCGGAGAAGTTTCTGTTCAGGTCCTTGTCCCATTTGTTGATTGGGTTATTTGTTATCTTATTGTCTAATTTTTTAAGTTCTTTGTATATTCTGGATATTAGGGCTCTATCTGACGTGTGAGGAGTAAATATTTGTTCCCATGATGTAGGCTCCCTATTTACTTCTCTTATTGTTTCTTTTGCTGTGAAAAAACTTTTTAGTTTAAGTAAGTCCCATTTGTTGATTCTTGCTATTAACTCCTGTGCTATGGGTGTCCTATTAAGGAATTTGGAGCCCGACCCCACTATATGTAGATCGTAGCCAACTTTTTCTTCTATCAGACGCAGAGTCTCTGATTTGATATCAAGGTCTTTGATCCATTTTGAGTTAACTTTTGTGCATGGTGAGAGGAGGGGGTTCAGTTTCATTTTGTTGCATATGGATTTCCAGTTTTCCCAACACCATTTGTTGAAGATTCTATCCTTCCTCCATTGCATGCTTTTAGCCCCTTTATCAAATATAAGATAGTTGTAACTTTGTGGATTGTTCTCTGTGTCCTCTATTCTGTACCATTGGTCCACCCGCCTGTTTTGGTACCAGTATCATGCTGTCTTTGTTACTATTGCTCTGTAATATAGTTTGAAATCCGGTATCGCTATACCGCCTGATTCGCACTTTCTGCTTAGAATTGCTTTTGCTATTCTGGGTCTTTTATTTTTCCATATGAATTCCATGATTGCTTTATCTATTTCTACAAGCAATGCCTTTGGGATTTTGATTGGCATTGCATTAAACCTATATAGAACTTTTGGTAATATCGCCATTTTGATGATGTTAGTTCTGCCTATCCATGAACAGGGTATATTTTTCCATCTTCTAAGATCTTCTTCTACTTCTCTCTTTAGGGTTCTGTAGTTTTCATTGTATAAATCTTTCACTTCTTTTGTTAGGTTGATTCCCAAGTATGTTATTTTTTTTGAGGATATTGTGAATGGAGTGGTTTTCCTCATTTCCATTTCAGAAGTTTTGTTGCTGATATACAAGAATGCCTTTGATTTATGCGTGTTGATTTTATATCCTGCTACTTTGCTGAATTCATTTATTACTTCTAGTAGTTTTTTTGTAGACCCTTTTAGGTCTTCTATGTATAAAATCATGTCATCCACAAATAATGATAATTTAAGTTCTTCTTTTCCAATTTTTATGCCTTTAATTTCTTTCGTCTGTCTAATTGCTCTGGCCAGTGTTTCGAGAACTATATTGAATAGAAGTGGTGATAGAGGGCATCCCTGTCTTGTTCCAGATTTTAGAGGGAATGCCTTCAATTTTTCACCATTCAGAATGATGCTAGCCTGAGGCTTAGCATAGATAGCTTTTACAATGTCAAGGTAATTTCCTGTTATCCCTAGTTTTTCTAATGTTTCGAACATCAAGGGATGCTGTACTTGTCAAATGCTTTTTCTGCATCTTTCGAGATGATCATATGGTTCTTATCTTTAAGTCTATTGATGTGGTGAATAACATTTATTGATTTCCGTATATTGAACCATCCTTGCATCCCAGGGATGAATCCTACTTGATCATGGAGCACAATTTTTTTGATGTGTCTTTGTATCCGATTCGCCAGAATTTTATTGAGGATTTTTGCATCTAGGTTCATCAGGGTTATTGTTCTGAAGTTTTCTTTCTTTGATGTGTCTTTGTCTGGTTTCGGAATCAACGTGATGTTGGCCTCATAGAATGAATTTGGAAGAGCTCCCTCTTTTTCTATTTTCTGAAATAACTTGAAAAGTATTGGTATTAATTCTTCTTTAAAAGTTTTGTAAAACTCCGCTGTATACCCATCCGGTCCCGGGCTTTTCTTGGTGGGTAGTCTCTTGATTGCTTCTTCAATTTCATCCATTGGTATTGGTCTGTTCAAATTGTGTGTATCCTCCTGACTCAGTCTGGGCAAATCATATGTCTTAAGAAATTTATCGATGTCTTCACTATCTTCTATTTTATTGGAATATAGGTTTTCAAAATAATTTCTAATTGTCTTCTGAATTTCT
Organism: Callospermophilus lateralis; assembly: GCF_048772815.1. Lineage (NCBI taxonomy): Eukaryota > Metazoa > Chordata > Mammalia > Rodentia > Sciuridae > Callospermophilus > Callospermophilus lateralis. The sequence goes on along the minus strand of NW_027514453.1, from coordinate 723,305 downwards.
GTAGCATCTGTTGTGATATTGCCTTTTTCATCCTGTATGTTAGTAATTTGAGTTCTCTCTCCTCTTCGTTAGCATGGCTAAGGGTCTGTCAATCTTGTTTATTTTTTCGAAGAACCAACTTTTAGTTTTGTTGATTTTTTCAATAGTTTCTTTTGTTTCAATTTTGTTGATTTCCGCTCTGATTTTAATTATTTCTTGCCTTCTGCTGCATTTGCTGTTGTTTTGTTCATCCTTTTCTAGGGCTTTGAGATGAAGTGTGAGCTCATTTATTTGTTGGTTTTTCCTTTTTTTGAGGAATGACCTCCAGGCGATGATGGTTAGGGTAATAACAGGTTCGATTTCGGTTAGGAATCATTCTGCGCGATGAATAATGGTATTGGGAACATGCGATATTTATTAAATTATATTGGTAAAATATATGTATGAAAACAGAAATCTAGGATTTGAAGCCCAGAAGGGCATTAGGCCCTTGATTGGGATACGTAGTGTTGAATTAGGTTCTGCACAGATGTCTCAGATAAATCCATTTACAATGGCATAGGACCTTGTACATTGGATGATTGAATGAGGAAGAGAACATTCAGTCAAAAAGGGATAGTCGGTACGATTAGGTAGATAGTCGGTAGGTTTAGGAAGAAGAGTGAGTACAGGATTTGGACGGGAATTTCTTTAGCAATAGGCTTTCAGTTAGAGAGTGAATGTAAATGTCAGCACATATGAAAATTCAGTCACAATGATGAACTTTGAAAAATATGTAGAAAAGCAGATAATAATAGAGACTTTACAAAATCAGGCAAAGTATAAAGTGAGTGATAGGATTAGACATTTTGTACACTGTTGAGTTTGAATATATAATCTTAAGAAGAAACAAATATGCAGTGACCATTAGGATTGACATTTGAGAGCATTAGGAAACCTGGACATGGATGCTTTTAGTAATCCATGTTCACTTTCATTTTAGGCTTTGGTACAATTATAAGTGTGACCTTTGCATTTTTTGTCCAGAATATTACTGTCATAGAATGTATATGTGGATCAGATGACATGAGCATTTCTTCAAGCATTTCTGGAAGTAATGTTTTCAAGACCAATAAATTACTATTGGGGGTAAAAGAGGTGTACCCTGTGTCCATGAATATAGACATAATGCATGAATAGACCACATTTTGAATAAATAATTTAACTGTTCCCACTTTAAATAATGGATTGAATTAATATATGAAATATTATAAGAAATCTTGTATTGATATAACATCATTCATTCCAACCAGTAATACATCTATATGTAATATTAGGGTTATGATTATCATGAAAGGTGTGTGAGTATTGCTTCAAAAGTGATCATAGAAATCTAAATTAATGTGTTTGGAAAGAAGTCTCATACAAAGACCAGTCAAGAAACATGAAGGAATACATGTGATCTGAAGAAGAAAATGATTGAAAGTGAAACAAATGCCTATAAACTTGCGAACTTGTGGATGAAATATATATCCCATGATGTGAATAAATTGAAGAAATAGTAATGTACCAGTGTTGAATAAAATGAACATCCAAATACACATCATGTCCCATAGGAATCTACTTGCTTTGATGTTAAACTAGGTCAGTTACTGTAGAAATATTAGGATTTGTATGCACCATTCACTAAAGTTAGTTTTCAGTACTAAGAAACAAATATGTATATCAGGAGAATGAATATTTTGAGAAAACTCTTGAGAAAATTTGATTATAAATCCACATACTTGAATATGAATGAGTTAAGGGAGTGTATAATAAGACACATATTTCATATTTTGAAAAATCTGGAGAAATATATATATATATATATATATATATATATATATATATATATATATATATATACACACACAAACACACACAGACATTAAAAATAGCATAATATATGCTATATGAAATTCACCATGAAATTTATATCATCCAGAGATCCAAAAATATTTATTTTATTTAACATGGATTTATGTATAATGTTGTTCAACTAGGAAGCTCACGCATAGGTTGAATTTTCAGTTCTAAAGCGTTTAGGAGGAGTGATCTCTTAAAATTTGTATCTGCCAAGTCAGCCACTTCACAAAAATGTACGTGTGGTATCAGGTAAGATTCTATAATTGCATGTAAAAATACATGTGCTGAATAGACTACAGAGACAGGGAAACAGGAATTCACATATTTGTTAACTTTAAAACACATGGAGAAATATTTTAACAAATAATTGACTAGATTTATAACTCCTACCCTAAATAATGCAAAAGGCAATTCCACTATACACCATGCCTTCTCTGAACTGCTTGTATTTCTATTTTTTTTTGGTTTATTTTTCTCCATCTTATTAGGATTAGTTGTCAGAGTCTAGTAGGGTAAGTGTTAGTGTGAGGTATTCAGTATTTTGAAAGGAAAATTGGAAAATGAATCCAAAGTGTATGTAAATATGTGGTACACAAAAATCTTCCCACTCTCATCCAGAACAATGCCTTGACATTACAATCGCGCAGAGTAAGACACAATTAGAAGAGAAGAGTTAGAAAATCTGTGAATAAATATCTGGAATGGAATATGCTCAGGAGTTCACAACCTTGGAGGAGGTAGAGGAGATTCCAAATGTAAGGGACAGTGTAATCATTCCAAAAACATGGAGCTCTGCTGGCGTAAAGACTTCTTGAGAAACTGCCTCTGAGGGTGGGCACTTGAAATATATGTTGTTGTCGGGAGCTTCAGCTTCGTTTGTAGTGAGACCATCAAATCAGCGTCTTCATCTATGTGACCTGGAGGACATGGTTTCTTATTTTCCCTGAACATGAGTCAGCAGTGCTGAATACTCTCTTTGTAGGTAAACTGTGGACACGAGGGGCTAAGTGTATCCACATGGGCCTGTGAAGCTATTTGGTCATTCTCCACTTTTCGTGGTGTTTCTTGCTGCTGCACTGGGATTTTGGTATTTGCTTCAAGAAATACAAAGAATTCAACTGTTACTCTGTGCGTGAGGGGGTTCTATCACGTGTGGTGGGTCAGGGTCTGCAGGAGAATGCACCTAACAGGCTTATATCCCACATAGTTGCCCCCTTGACCATAGCAACCTGATTCTAAATATTTCCCTAAAACCTCTGCATATAACAAGATGCCTTTACATTGAAGGGACTGCTGGCTGCACCACATCAGTCACAAGCCATTTGGAAGCCAAAGGCAGATCCACATGAACACACCGCAGATGTTTTATCACACACCTGCCCACCAATGCTCTAGGCCCACTCCTCAGCAGGCTCCAACTTCCTGGCATCACTGTTCTGCACAATTTTTATGAAAACCAGTCAATCAAGGCACTGACTGTTATTCTTATGATCGGCCACAGGATATCCAAAGAATCTCCAGTGCCAACTTGTCATGGGAATTTTAAAAATTTCATGATATATTGACCTAGCCATTTTTCAAGGATGAAGTTGGAGGCATTCTGGAACTATTAAATGGTGAGGAAGCTCATTTCAATGAAATATCTGGAGATCTCTCACAGGAAAGACTTCCCAAAGAGTGGCCAAAAGGTCACATGAATCCAGGAACATTGAGGTCTACAATGTGAGGTCCATGTGTGTTTTGACTCTCAACAATGGTTGCCAAGTTTTTCAAACAAAATCATGTGATATCCTGGCTGAGATTTCCAGTGCTCTGTGAATAATTACCCTGGGCCTAGATCTCAGTTTCCAAGGGCGACTCTCATGCGTGGCCTCCTAAAATTCCAACACTATTCATGGCAATACTTCTCTGAGTTCAGTACGAGAACTCAGTCTTTATGCAGAATCCCACCAAAGTTCAAGCCAAGGTGGACCATGTAATCTCTACTAACCGCCACAAAAATGACTACAATTAAAACCAAAACACTCCCACATGGCCCTCATTTTCTTCCATACAGACACTCATCATAACCTCTGGCTGGAGGTTTCCGTGAGGGGTGCAGCCCAAGACAGTGTCCAAAATAAGCTTCCTTGCCTCTCATTTGCCTAAAGTCAGGGTGGCCTGGACACCCTTCCTGTGAACTAAGAGTCATCAAATAGGCCTGCCGTTTATTTTGCTCTGCTTCTTAAATTTGAGGCCTACTGATGGTGGGATTTAGATTCTTCATGTGAATTGGAGTCATGAGAAAACCCAATCACCTATGGGCTAGAATCTGCAGGGCTTTGAAGAACTTATTTGACCCAAAGGAGGCCTATTCTCACTTAATGGAGGTCAGGAACCTTACCACGGAAGGAGAGAGACTTCATCCACAATGATTGCTCTTTTGGACATTTTGCTTTTGGATGCATACATGGGATCTCTCTTTAGATCCATCAGGTGCAGAGAATCTAAGCCACAGAATTACACAAGGCCAAGAGGCTGATTAAGACATATCCCTTTCCAAAGCAATTAAGCAAAGAGCCACAGTTGATGCCCCTTCATTTGCAGTTGAAAACTTTTCTTCAGGCTTCAAAAAGGGTGGCCTGAGGCAAAGACTTTCCTGACATTCAGGGCAACAGAACATTAGGTAAGGAAAAGGCCCAAAGCATGGTTTCTCCACTGAGTCTTTACTGGTCACACTGATATCTGAGTTTTCTGAGATGCTCGCCATGCCCTTCATTTAACCAACACATGGCCGTCTCACAGAGCTTGGAGGTGGTACATATCTTGGACACAAAACCATGAGCCTATTCTGGAGAGTGGCCAGAATTCAGGAAGCAAACAGTAACTTAGGAAGATAGCAGGTGTTGCCGGTCCATAAGGCAAGCCGCAGTCCATTCATAAATTGGGAAGGATGAATGCTGGGAAGCTTTCTACTAGACAAGACTCATCCATTGATGCATTCTCTTTGCTAATGTCTACAACCACTGACACAGTGAGATACACAGACATAGAAACACTCGCCTTTTCATACGACTTTCTGGAAACACTTTACTCCAAACCAAACAAACCGCCTTTCAGACATATTCTCAGAGCATGAGAAAAAAACCACAAACCCACACCCCCAGCCAGATAAGCACCTCCTTCCTCCAAGTAGGTTTGTGACTATCCGGAGTGTCCTCTGACTGATAGGCCATACTATGTTCCCCTGAAATGGCCTCTCCTATCTCACATCTGGTGTCCATGGCCAATTCTGTGAAGTTGTCAGGAGCCAGCAGTTAGCCACTGCCTTCTTTCTCAGGAAAGGCCCCTCTTAAGAGCTTTCCTGTCATTTGTCCATTCTCACATCAGTAGATACCAAGAAAGACTGACTCTGTCCTTGTTATATCAAACAAGTGAGACCACTGGGTCTGGGACTGAGACAGGCTCTAGGTGCCTGGCTTCCTGGATCCCAAGTTCAGAAAGTGCCATGAACAAAAAAGTGAGGTGAGGTAACTTCTTTCAGGAACTGAATGAGGTTACTGCCTTGGCAACCAGTTTGTCCTAACACATGCATCCAAGTGTCCCATGACATGTAGGCTGACCGTATTTCTGTGACACTTTCACAAGTTAGAATGGTATATCAACCATAGGCACCTGGGAACAGCTCTCCACACAGGCCTCATTTGGTCCATCTTCTCTAGATTAAGAAGAGAGAGGCTGATTCAGACAAAAGCCTTCATCCTGACCAGGTTGTTTGGCATGGAAGATGACTTTTGATCTCTCAGGACCTTCATACCTGCCTACATCTTCTCCAGGGATCAATTCTGCATGGACCTTTGAGGTTCTCAGCAGGTGGACAATCCCCTACTTTTCTGTATTGTAAGACCAACTCTGTCCCTGCTCTTTTGTAAATGTAGATTGAGGGAACAGTTTATGGTTAGGGTTAATTACATGTTTGTTTTGGGTTAGGAATCATTTTGGTGGATGAATAATGGTATTGGGAATCTGTGATATATATAAGAACATAGAGTTGAAAAATATGTATGAAAAGAGAAATGTAGTAAGATTTAAAGTCCATATTGGCATTGGGCCTTTGATTTGGATACTTAGCTTTGAATTACGTTCTGCAGTGATGTCTCAGATAAATTGATTATCAATGACATAGGACCTTGTACCTTGGATGATAGATTGTAGAAAAGAACATCCACTCAAACAGGGATAGTCCATAGGATTAGGAAGATAGTCGGTAGGTTTTGCAAGAAGTGTGAGTACAGGATATGGACCAAAAGTTCTTTATCAATAGGGTTTCGGTAATAGAATGAAGGTCAATGTCAGCACATGTGAAGAGTCAGTCACATAGGTAAACTGGGGAAAATATGTAGGAAAGGAAACATCAATAGAGACAGTAGGAAATCAGGCAAAGTATAAAGTGAGTGATAGGATTAGACATTTTAACAGGGTTGATGTTGACTATATAATCTTCGAAGAAACAAATATGTAGTCACCAATAGGATGGACATTTGAGAGAATTAGGCAACCTAGACATCAATGTTTTTAGTAATCCATGCTCCCATTCAATTTAGGCTTTTGTACAAACATATGTGTGATCTTTGCATTTTGTATCCAAAATAGTACTGTGATAAAATGTATAGGTAGATCAGGTGACATAAGTATTTTTTCCACCATTTCAGGGAGCAATATTTTGAAGATGTATAAATTAGTATTGCGGGTACAAAGAGGTGTACCCTGTGTGTATGAATATAGAGATAATGCATGAATAGATGATACTGTGAATAAATAATATAACTGATTCCACTTTAAATAATGGATTAAATTGATATCTTAAAATTTACAAGAAATCTTATATTGATACACAGTCATTCATTCCTATCAGTTATACATCTAATGGTAATATGAGGGTTATGGTTTGTCATTAAGGGTGTGTGAGTTTTGCTTCAAAAGTAATTATGGAAATCGAAAATAATGTGTTTGTAAAGAAGTCTCATGAAGAGACTAGTCAAGAAACATGGAGGAATACGTGTGTTCTGAAGCAGGAAGCAATTGAAAGTGAAACAAATTGATATAAATTAGCGAACTTGTGGATGAAATATATATCCCATGATGTGCATAAACTGAAGAAATAGTAATGTACCAGTGTTGAATACAAATGAACGTCAAAATACATATCATGTCCCATAGGAATCTACTTGCATTGATGTTAAACTTGGTCAGTAACTGTAGAAATATTAGGATTTGTATGCATCATTCACTGAAGTTAGTTTTCAGTACTAGGAAACAAATATGTATTTCAGGTGGATGAATATTTCTGAGAATAATCTTGTGAAAAGTTGATAATAAATCCACATACATGAACATGAATAAATTTTGGGAGTGTATAATAAGACACATATATTTCATATTTTCAAAAATCTGGAGAGTGTGTATATATATATATATATAGATATATATAGATATAGATATAGATATAGATATAGATATATAGATATATATAGATATATAGATATATAGATATATAGATACATATATATACATATGCCTATATATATATACACACACACACACTCACACAGACATATATGCCAATCGAAATTTATTACGAAATATATATAATCCACACATCCCAAAATATACTTTTTACTGAACATGGATTTATATATAATTTTGTTCAGCTAGAAAGGTCACCAATAGTTTGAATTTTCAGTTCCAACAGCATTAAGAGGAGTGATCTCTTCTCACAATTTGCATCTGCCAAGTCAGCAACCTCTCAAGTATATACATGTGATACCAGGTAGGATTCTATATGTGCATATAAAAACACATGTGCTGAATAGGCCACAGAGAAAGGGAGAGAGGAATTCACATATTTGTTAACTTTAAAAACACATGGAGAACTGTTTTAATTAAAAATTGAGTAGATTTATAATTCCTAGCCTATATAATGCAAAAGGCAAGTCCAATTATACAACATGACTCCTCTGAACTGCTTGTATTTCTATTCTGTTTTGGTTATTATTCTCCATCATGTTAGGATTAGTAGTCAGAGTCTAGTGGGGTATGTGTTAGTGTCCAAAATAAGCTCTCTTACCCCTCATTTGCCTAAAGTCATGGGGGCCTGGACACCCTGCATTTGAACCAGGAGTGATAAAATAGGACTGCAGTTAATACTGCTCTGCTTCTCCATTTTGAAGCCTACTGCCTGTCAGGTATAGATTCTTTATGTGATTTGGAATAATGAGAAAACCCAAGCACTTCTTTAGGGCTTTGAAGATTTCATTTGAACCAAATGATCCCTATTCTCACTTGATGTAGGTCAGGAACATAACAAAGGAAGGCAAGACACTTCATCCACCATAACTGATCTTTTTGCCATTTTGGTTTGGATGCACACATGGGATCTTTCTTTAGATCCATCAGGTGCTGAGAATCTAAGCCACAACCTCACACATGTCCAAGAGGCTGATTAAGACACATCCATTTCCAAAGAAACTAAGCAAAGAGCCACAGATGATGACCATTCATTTTCATTTGAAAACTGTTTTCTTCAGGCTTCACAAAGGGGTGGCCTGAGGCAAAGACCTTCCTGACATTCAGGGCAACAGAAACATAGGTAAGAGAATGGCCCAAAGCAGGGTTTCTCCACTGAGAATTTCCTGGTCACACTGATATCTGAGTTTTCTGAGATGCTCGCCATTCCTTACCGCTATCCAGTACATGGCCATGTAACAGAGCTTGGAGGTGGTACATATCTTGGACACAAAACCATGAGCCTATTCTGCAGAGTTGCCAGAATTCAGGAAGAAAACAGGAACTTAGGAAGATAGTAGGTGTTGTCCCTCCATAAGGCAAGCTGCAGTTCATTCATAAATTGGGCAGGATGAATGCTGGGAAGCTTTCTACAAGACAAGACATATCCATTGATGCATTCTCTTTTCTAATGTCTACAACCACGGACACAGTGGGATACACAGGCATAGAATCACTCACCTTGTCAAAAGACTTACTAGAAACAGTCCATTCCAAACCAAACAAACTGTCTTTCCTACCTATTCTCAGAACATGAGACAAAACCACAAACTGACACTCACACTCACAAAGGCATCTCCTTCCTGCAAGTAGGTCTCTGACTATCTGGAGTGTCCTCTGTCTGTTGGGCCGTATTATGTTCCAATGAAATGTCCTGTCCTGTCTCAGATCTGTCTCCTTTGCAAACTCTGTGAAGTTCTCAGGAGCCAGCGGTGAGCCACTACCTGCTTTCTCAGGAAAGGCTCCTCTTCAGATCTGTCCTGGCATTTGGCAATCCTCACATTAGTAGATACCAAGAAATACTGACTCTGTCCTTGGTACATCCAAACAAGTGAGCCCACTGGGATTGGGACTGGGACTGGCTCTGGCAGCCTGGCATCTTGGATCCCAAGTTCAGAGAGTTACATCACCAAGGAAGTGAGGTAGGTCACTTTCTTCAGGAAATGTATGAGGTCACTACCTTGGCAATCACTTTGTTTTAACATTTGCTTCCAAGGGTCCCATGAGATAGAGGCTGCCCCTACTTTCGGTGACAAGTTCACAAGATAGAATGGTATAACAAACATAGGCGCCTGGGAACATCTCCCCACACAGGACTGGTTTAGTCCATCTTCTCTACATTTAGATAGAGAGACTGATTCAGACACATCCCTTCATCCTGACAAGGGGGTTTGCCATGCAAGATGACTTTTGCTCTCTCAACTCCTTCATAGCTGCCTACGTCTTCTCCAGGGATCATTTCTGCATGGACCTTTGAGGATCTCAGCAGGTTTAAGAACCCCTACATTCCTGTATTGTAAAAGCAACTCTGTCCCTGCTCTTCTGTAAAGTTTGATTCAGGGAAGAGTGTATGGTTACGGTTAATAAAAGTTCAATTTGGGTTAAGAAACATTCCACGGCATGAATAATGGTATTGGGAACCTGTAATATTTACAAGAATGTAAAAGTGAAATATAAGAATGAAAACAGAAATCTAGGTAAGATTTGAAGCCCAGAAGGGCATTGGGCCCTTGATTGGGATACTTAGCTTTGAATTATGTTCTGCAGAAATGTCTCAGATAAATCAATGTTCAATGGCATAGGACTTTGTACCTTGAATGATGGAATGTCAAAGAGAACTTCTAGTCAAGAAGGGATAGTCGGTATTATTAGAAAGATAGTCTGTAGGTTTAGAACTAAGAGTGAGTATAGGATTTGGACCAAAAGTTCTTTTGCAATAGGGTTTCTGGTAGAGATTGAATGTAAATGTGAGCACATGTGAAGAGTCAGTCACAATGATAAGCTGGGGAAAATATGTAGGAAAGCAGATATCAATAGAGACATTAGGAAATCAGGCAAATGAAAAAGTGAGTGATAAGATTAGACATTTTCAACGGGCTTGAGGTTGAATATATAATCTTAGGAAGAAACAAATATGTAGTCAAGAATAGGATTCACATTTGAGAGCATTAGGCAAACTGGACATGGAAGTTTTTAGTAATCCATGTTCACTTTCCATTTAGGTTTGGTAAAATCATAAGTGTCACCTTTGCGTTTTGTGTCCAGAATATTACTGTGATAAAATGTATATGTAAATCAGGTGACATGTGCATTTCTTCCACCATTTCTGGGAGCAATATTTTGAAGACGTATAAATTAGTATTGGGGGTACAAAGAGGTGTATCCTGTGTCTATGAATATAGAGATAATGCATGAAAAGACCATACTGTGAATAAATAATATAACTGGTTCCACTTTAAATAATGGATTTAATTGATATCTGAAACTAAGTAAGAAATCTTATATTGATATACAATCATTCATTCCAGCTAGTTGTACATCTAATGGTAATACTAGGGTTTGGTTTATCATGACGGGTGTATGAGTTTTGCTTCAAATGTGATAATGGAAATCGAAAATAATGAGTTTGGAAAGAAGTCTCATGAAAAGAGCAGTCAAGAAACATAGAGAAATACATGTGTTCTGAAGCAGGAAGTGACTGAAAGTGAAACAAATGCGTATAAATTAGCGAACTTGTGGATGAAATATATATCCTATGATGTGCATAAACTGAAGAAATAGTAATGTTCCAGTGTTGAATAAAAATGAATGTCAAAATACACATCATGTCCCATAGGAATCTACTAGCCTTGATATTAAACTGGGTCAGTTACTATAGAAATATTAGATTTTTTTTTTGGTGTTATAATAGAATTTATTTTACCACTAGCATGCGACAGAATGTTGAGGAAAGAGCAATGGATTTTTAGTTATCGCACTAATAATCTAACATTTAATGACTCTTTTGGATAGTCTAGAAATTACATAAGGCTATGTAACATAATTTTTTTAATTTAACATCCATAAAAGCTTGGAGTTTTGGTAATATTTCTACTTTTTTATTTTTAATTTTTTCAGTTGTGATTGACCTTCATTTTGTTTATTTGTATGTGGTGCTTAGAATAGAACCCAGTGTCCCACACATGCTAGAAAAGCATGTTACCACTGAACCACAAACCCAGCCCCTCCACTTTTATCTTTACATCGAACATTCCTCTCCCTCATCTTTACTCACTTTCTTCCTCATTTTCCCCCTTCTCTCTCTTGCTTTTTCGTTTTCCTTTCATATCTGTTTTTCTCTCATGTCATTACAAACAGTAGTATGCTATGAAATTTAAATTTAAGACTGTTTTTTATAGTCATTGTTCTTTTCTTGAGAAAATTTAATAATTATAATCACCTGATAGATATATTAAAATAAATTTTTATACATATGTATCTATATTCATGCATATGCATTACATATTATATATATATATACATACATATACATTTAAAAGTACTTTGATTAGCCTGTTAAAAATAATATAGACCAAAACTTTCTTAATTCTCAAGCCTTCCAGAATTAACATCTTACAGTGAAAATCAAATAAACATATTTAAATAAACAGGTATCATTCTTTTTATCAATACTGATAATTTAAGGTTTTATATCACATTAAGCTATAATACGGCATATTAAATCTTATGAATTAGAAAAAGTTTTTTGAATAACCTATTATTTAAGGACCATATGCACTGACATTTTAAAGGCTTTCTTGTGATTTCAATTTCTATCAATTGTGTATTAATTGCCAAATGCTTATTTTAGTACTTTTCATATTCATAATTGATATAAAGTCAATTGTTTAATTCTTCTTGTAAATAATTACTTATTACAGTAGGGACATTATTAATAATTCTAAATCTGTATAAGAAAATAGTACAAAGATATTTTCATGCAAAATTAAGAATAATTGTGTGCTCTAAATGTCTGATTGTTGATACATATAACAAAGAGCTTTTGATGAGTCTCTTCCCCAGTTTAACATAAAATGCAAAGATATTGTTGGGTATATATGTGCAAATAAAGATAAAGAAAATACACATTATCAGCTAGAAACTATTAAATAAAAGGTGAAAACAATAATCCAACACATTGTACGAATTTGTCAGATGTGGTAGTATTCTGGAAGAATAGCCTAAGACTAGACCTGGTCCATGACAAAATATTCACGAAAAAAAATGAAATATGAAAAATATAGAAAATGCTATGAATTTTTCATGAAGGTAGGTGAATTATCCTTTAATCTCAATTTATGTGCATTTTCAAAAGCCAATTTCCTGGTAAAATAAATTTGTGATAGTTACAACTAAATGAAACAAAGTTTCTGCTTAGCAAAATGAATGCATCTCAACCCATTTTTAGCTGATTTCTTCCCTCTCAATTTTAAACCGTTATTTATTTATTTATTTCTATTGGTTGTTCCAAACATTACAAAGCTCATGATATATCATCTTTGATACATTTGACTCAAATGGGTTATGAACTCCCATTTTTTCCACAAATATGAATTTCAGAATCACATTGGTTACACATTCACATTTTTGAACAATAGCATATTAGTGACTGTTGTATTCTGCGACCTTTCCTATCCCCCACTATCCCCCCTCCCCTCCCCTCCCATCTTCCCTCTCTACATCATCTGCTGTTGTTCAATTCTCTCCATTGTTTCCCCTCCATTTCCCCTCAAATCCTCTTATATGTAATTTTGTGTAACATTGAGGGTCTCCTACTATTTCCATATGCTTTCCCTTCTCTCTCCCTTTCTCTCCCCCAACTCGTCTTTGTTTAATGATAAACTTTTCCTCATGCTCTTCCTCGATGTTCTGTTCTTAGTTGCTCTTTTAATATCAAAGAAGACATTTGGCATTTGTTTTTTTAATGATTGGCTAGCTTCGCCTAGCATAATCTGCTCTAATGCCATCCATTTCCATGCAAATTCTATGATTTTGTCATTTTTTAATGAAGAGTAATACTCCATTTTGTATAAAAGCCACATTTTTTTATCCATTCATTTATTGAAGGGCATCTAGGTTGGTTCCACAGTCTAGCTATTGTGAATTGTGCAGCTATGATCATTGATGTGGCAGTATCTCTACAGTACGCTCTTTTAAGATCCTCAGGAAATAGTTCGAGAAGGGTGATAGCTGGGTCAAATGGTGGATCCATTCCCAGCTTTCCCAGGTATCACCATAGTACTTTCCAAATTGGCCTCACCAATTTGCAGTCCCACCAGCAGTGTACAAGTGTACCCTTTTCCCCACATTCTCACCAACACTTATTTTGTTTGACTTCATAATGGCTGCCGATCTTACTGGAGTGAGATGGTATCATAGGGTGGTTTTGATTTGCATTTCTCTGACTGCTAGAGATAGTGAGCATTTTTTCATGTACTTGTTCATTGATTGAATGTCCTCCTCTGTGAAGTGTCTGTTCAGGTCCTTGGCCCATTTGTTGATTGGGTTATTTGTTATCTTATTGTTTAATTTTTTTGAGTTCTTTGTATATTCTGGATATTAGGGCTCTATCTGAAGTGTGAGGGGTAAAAATTTGTTCCCAGGATGTAGGCTCTCTATTTACCTCTCTTATTGTTTCTCTTGCTGAGAAAAAAAAATTAGTTTAAGTGAGTCCCATTTGTTTATTCTTGTTATTAACTCTTTGGCTATGGGCATCCTATTAAAGAATGTGGAGCCCGACCCCACAGTATGTAGATCGTAGCCAACTTTTTCTTCTATTAGACGAGTGTCTCTGATTTGATATCTAGCTCCTGGATCCATTTTGAGTTAACTTTTTGCATGGTGAGAGAAAGGGATTCAGTTTCATTTTGTTGCATATGGATTTCCAATTTTCCCAGCACCATTTGTTGAAGATGCTATCTTTCCTCCATTGCATGTTTTTAGCCCCTTTATCAAATATAAGAAAGTTGTAATTTTGTGGATTGGTTTCTGTGTCCTCTATTCTATACCATTGGTCCAGCTGCCTGTTTTGGTACCAGTACCACGATGTTTTTATTACTATTGCTTTGTAGTACAGTTTGAACTCTTGTATCGCTATACCTCCAGATTCACACTTCCTGCTTAGAATTGCTTTTGGTATTCAGGGTCTTTTGTTTTTCCATATGAATTTCATGATTGCTTTATCATTTCTACAATAAATGTCATTGGGATTTTTATTGGCACCGATTTAAACCTGTAGAGAACTTTGGGTAATATCAACATTTTGATGATGTTAGTTCTGCCTATCCATGAACAAAGTACATTTTTCCATCTTCTAAGATCTTTTTCTATCTCTCTCTTTAGGGTTCTGTAGGTTTCATTATATAAATCTTTCACCTCTTTCGTTAGGATGATTCCCAAGTATCTTATATTCTTTGTGGATATAGTGAATGGAGTGGTTTTCCTCATTTCAATTTCAGAAGTTTTTCTGCTGATATACAGGAATGCCTTTGATTAATGCGTGTTGACTTTATATCTTGCCACTTTGCTGAATTCATTTATTAACTCTAGCAGTTGTTTGTAGACCCTTTTGAGTCTGTTAAATATATTATCATGTCATCTGAAAATAGCGATAATTTAAGTTCTTCTTTTCCTATTTTCATGTCTTTAATTTCTTTTGTCTGTCTAATTGCTCTGGCTAGTATTTCAAGAACTAAATCGAATAGAAGTGGTGATAGAGGGCATCCCTGTCTTGTTCCAGATTTTAGAGGGAATGCCTTCAGTTTTTCTCCATTTACGATGATGCTAGCCTGAGGTTTAGCATATATAGCTTTTACAATGTTGAGGTAAGTTCCTGTTATCCCTAGTTTTTCTAGTGTTTTGAACATAAAGGGAGGCTGAACTTTGTCGAATGTTTTTTCTGCATCTATCAAGATGATCATATGGTTCTTGTCTTTAAGTCTATTGATGTGGTGAATAGCATTTATGGATTTCCGTATATTGAACTAGCCTTGCATCCCTGGGATGAATCCTACTTGATCATGGTGCACAATTTTTTGATATGCTTTTGTATTACATTCACCAGGATTTTATTGAGAATTTTTGCATCCTAGTTTATTAGAGATATTGGTCTGTAGTTTTGTTTCTTTGAAGTGTTTTTGTCTGGTTTCGGGATCAGGGTGATTTTGGCCTCATAGAATGAATTTGAAAGAGCACCTTCATTTTCTATTTCTTGAAATAGCTTGAAAAGTATTGGTATTAATTCTTCTTTTAAGGTTTTGTAGAGCTTCGCTCTATACCCATCCGCTCCAGGGCTTTTTTTGGTTCGTAGTCTTTTGATGGCTTCTTGTATTTCTTCCTTTGTTATTGGTCTGTTTAAATTGTGTGTGTCTTCCTGACTCAATCTTGGCACATCGTATGACTTAAGAAATTTATTGATATCTTCACTATCTTCTATTTCATTTGAATATAGGGTTTCAAAATACTTTCTAATTATCTTCTGTATTTCTGTAGTGTCTGTTATGATAATGCCTTTTTCATGCCGTATGTTAGTAATTTGAGTTCTCATTCTTCTTCTCTTTGTTAGCATGGCTAAGGGCCTGTCGATCTTATTTATGTTTTCAAAGAACCAACCTTTAGTTTTATCAATTTTTTCAATGTTTTTTTTTGTTTCAATTTCGTTGATTTCTGCTCTAATTTTAATTATTTCTTGTCTTCTACTACATTTGCTGTTGTTTTTCTTTTCTTTTTCTAGGTTTTTGAAGTGTAGTGTGAGTTCATTTATTTTATTTTATTTTATTTTTTTTTGAGGAAAGAACTCCAAGAAATGAATTTCCCTCTTAAAACTGCTTTCATTGTGTCCCATAGATTCCAGTATGTTGTGTCTGTATTGTCATTTGTCTATAAGAATTTTTTATATCCTCCTCTATGTCTTCTGTAACCCATTGATCATTCAGTAGAATATTGTTCATTTTTCCATATGATGTAGGATTTTTCCTTCCTTCTTTTATCATTTATTTCCAGTTTCATTCCAATATGATCAGATATGGTGCATGGTATTATCTCCAAGCCTTTATATTTACTAAGGGTTGCCCTATGGCATAATATATGAACTATCTTTGAGTAGGATCCTTGTGTTGCTGAGAAGAACGTGTATCCACATGAGGATGGTTGATATATTCTATATATGTTGGTTAAGCCTAGGTTATTTATTGTGCTGTTGAATTCCATAGTTTCTTTATTCAGTTTTTGTCTAGAGGATCTTTCCAATGGCGAGATCAGTGTGTTGAAGTCACCCGTAGTTATTGTGTTGTAGTCTATTTGACTCTTGAACTTGAGGAGAGTTTGTTTCATGAGTGTTGCAGCTCAATTGTTTGGTGTATACAAATTGATAATTGTTATGTCTTGTTGGTGGATGGTTCCTTTTAACAGTACATAGTGTCCTTCGTTATCCCTTTTTATTAACGTAGGTTTGAAATTGATTTTATTTGATATGAGTATGGCTACTCCTGCTTGCTTCCGAGGGCCATGTGAGTGGTATGATTTATCCCAACCTTTTACTTTCAGCCTGTGTATGTCTTTACCTATCATATGAGTCTCCTGAAGGCAGCAGACTGTAGGATTTGTTTTTTTGATTCAGGTTACTAACCTATGTCTCTTGATTGGTGAGTTTATGCCATTAACATTTAAGGTTACAATTGAAATATGATTTTTACTTTCATTCATGTTTATTTATTTATTTATTTTTAGTTTGGCTAGTTTTTACTTTTTGGTTATTTTTCTCCCCCTTTACTGAGATACCTCCTGCTGTTAGTTTGGGGCACTATTTTTCAATTCCTCTTCTTCTAGTATTTTGCTCAAATGCTTTGCAGTGCTGGTGTTCTTTCTGCAAATTCTTTTAGCTTTTGTTTATCGTGAAAGACACTAATTTCATTGTCAAATCCCAAACTTAATTTTGATGGATACAGTACTCTTGGTTGGAATCCATTATTTTTCAGCGTTTGAAATACATTGTTCCAGGATCTACTCGCTTTCAAAGTTTGTGATGAAAATTCAGTCGTTAACCTAATTGGTTTACCCCAGAATGTAATCTGCCTCATTTCTCTTTTAGCTTTTAATATTCTCTCCTTGTTCTGTATGTTAGCTATCTTGATAATTCTATGTCTTGGAGTTGGTCTATTATGGTTTTGAATGTTTGAGGTCATGTAGGCTTCAAGGATTTGGCAATCCATTCCATCTTTTATCTCTGGGAAGTTTTCTAGAATTATTTCATTTAATATGTTGTCCATTCCTTTGGTTTGAATCTCTATGCCTTCTTCTATCCTGATGACTCTCAAATTTGTTTTTTTATGACATCCCATATCTCTTAAATAGATTGCTCATGGGATATAAGCATCTTTTCTGTGTTGACTATATTCTTTTCAAGTTGATAAACTTTGTCTTCATTATCTGATCTTCTGACTTCTACTTAATCTAGTCTATTTACAATATTCTCGTTTGAGTTTTAATGTGGTTTATATTTTTCTGCATTCCTAGGATTACTGTTTGATTTTTTTAAGAACTCTGTCTTTTGGTAAAGCTCCTTCTTTGCCATTTGAATTTGTTTGTTTAATTCATTTTCAAAATATTCTTTTATTGCTTGGACTTGCTGCCTCATGTCTTCTCTAATATTTCTTTCCATCTGAGTTAGGGATGCATTGAGTTTTTTCCCTATCCCTGTTTCTGATGATTCTAGGTCCTCCTGTAGAATTAAGTTGTCCGGCATTATTTGTACACCTTTTTCCCTTGTTTTTTCATGAAGTTCACATTACTTTCCAGCTCCGTTTGATTGCTGTGTTTCTGCTCTCTTCTATATATTTGTTTTGGTTTTATATATCTCTATTGTAGCTCCTTTGTGTTGGTAGACTGTGCATGCTAAAGTGGATTCCACTGGGAAGGAATTCCGACGGCCGAGCTCCAGTGATGTCACCTCTCTGCTATGGTGGGCCCCAGGCTCTTTGCCCGGGTGTTCGCATGGGGGTGTGGGACTGTACTGTCTCTGTTTGTTTTCAGCTCCTGGTCGCGGGTGTGCAGGCAGTCACAAGCTGTCCAGTCACGCAGTCAGCGGGTGGGCTGTCATCGGCGGTTGTGCGATCTCTAGCCACCCATTAGGGCAGCCATATGGCAGGTGATTGGTCGCTGGTGGGCAGGCGGTCTCCAGCCGTCCAGTCGCACCTGCAGCGGGCCGGCTGTTGCCGGCGGGCGAGCGTTCTCCAGGCGCCCAGTCACGCGGGCCTGGCCTCTAGTCCCCTGGTTTCTCCTGCTAGTCCTGGTTTCTCTTGCTACACCAGTTTTCCCCTGAGTAATGCCCTCGGCAGCTCAAACTGTACTCTGGCCTGCCGTTTCTTGGGTGTGGATTGTGTCTATTGGGAACCCCAGCACTCTATTGTTTTTTTTTTTTTTTTTTCCGTTTGCCCCTTCCCCATCGCTGGCTAGACAGATTTTGTTTTCACCACTGATGGGAGGGGGAGTAGAAGGTCAGGTGCCTCTAGTTTCCCCCCCCATCTTTATTCAGGCTCTCTCTGATAATCCCTCCCCTGGAAAGCTTAGGAAAGATTTTATGCAAATATCCTACTGTATGGGAGATGAGCGGAAAACACACAACTGTTTTATTGTTGCAATCTGTCAGAGAGTGGCGGTGGTTACTTCAGCTCTCCAAGATGGTTGCCGTTGGTTTCCTTGGTGGAGTTTCCGTTGTGGGGGATAGAACTGTAGCGCTTCCTTCCCTGACTGAGATCCCGAACTCCGCCTGGGGCTCAGTGGGGGGTCAGCCGGCAGGATTCCACAGAATCTGCAGCAACGTTTCTCCCTGGATGCTAGTCGCTTCTCGGTGGTGCCCCGACGTCTGTAGCCACGGGGCGGGCCGCACGGATCAGTAAGCCCGGATCTCCGGTTGCATATTCAGCTCACGTTTGAGACTCAATTACCGGACCTCGTTGGTGGAAATCATTCTTTTAGGTTTCGGTGCACACCCATTTTTCTATAAGATCCTAACAAGATAGTCTTTTGTCATTTTAACTCGTTATTCACCTGCAATGTGGCGTGGTACACTGGGTGTGATGCACTCTATTCGCGGCCAACTTGCAATGTCGAAATATTATGTTTTGTATGCACCATTTACTGAAGATAGTTTTCAGTACTAGGCAACCAATATGTAATTCAGGTTGATGAATATTTCTGAGAATTATCTTTTGAAAAGTTGATTATAAATCCACACTCATGATATGAATGAATTTGGGGAGTGCACAATAAGGCACATATATTTCATATTTTGAAAAATCTTGAGAGTATATATATATATATATATATATATATATATATATATATATACACACAGAGAGACATTACAATGTAGCATTATGTATGCCAACGGAAATTTATCGTGAAATACATATCATCCAGAGATCCAAAAATATTAATTTTACTGAACATGGATTTATGTATAATGTTGTTCAAATAGGAGGCTCAGCCATAGGTTGAATTTTCAGTTTCAACAGCATTTAGGAGGAGTGATATCTTCTCACAATTTGTATCTGCCAAGTCAGCCACCTCACAAAAATGTACGTGTAATACTAGGTAGGATTCTATATATGCATATAAAAATACATTTGCTGACTAGGCTACAGAGAAAGGGACACATAAATTCACATGTTTGTTAACTTTAAAAACACATGGAGAACTATTTCAACAAAAAAATTGACTAGATTTATAACTCCTACCCTATATAATGCAAAAGGCAAGTCCAAGAATACCAAACATGCCTCCTCTTAACTGCTTGTATTTCTATTCTGATTGGGTTATTATTTTCCATGATATTACGATTAGTAGTCAGAGTCTAGTAGGGTAGGGGTTAGTGTCAGGGATTCAGTATTTCAAATGGAAAATTGGAAAATGAATCCAATGTGTATGCAAATATGTGCTACACAAAAATGTTCCCACTCTCATCAAGAACTATGGCTTGACATTACTTTTGCCCCAAGTAAGACACAATTAGAGGAGAAGTGTTAGAAAATCTGTGAATACATATCTGGAATGGAATATGCTCAGTAGTTCACAACACTGGAGGTGGTAGAGGAGTTCCCAAAAGTAAGGGATAGGGTGAACACTCCACAAACATGAGGCTCTGCTGGCCTAAAGACTTCTTGAAGAACTGCCTCTGAGGTTGGGCACCTGAAAAATATGTTGTTTTCTGGAGCTTTAGCTTCATTTGTAGTGAGACCATCAAAGCTGGGTCTACATCTATGTGACCTGGAGGACATGGTTTCTTATTTTCCAGTGAAGATGAGGCAGCAGTGCTGAATTTGCTCTTTGTAGGTAAACTGTGACCACTGGGGACTAAGTGTCTCCCCATGTGGACTGTGAAGCCATTTGGTCATCCTCCAAATTTCATGGTGTTTCTTGCTGCTACACTGGGAGTTTGCTATTTGATTCAAAAATACAAGGAGTTCTAGTGGGTCACAGTGCTGGAGGGAGTTCTGTCACATGTGGTGGGTCAGTTTCTGCAGGAGAATGCACCAAACATACTTCTAGCCCACATATGTTGCCCCATTGACCATAGCAACTTGATTCTGAACATTGCCCTGAAATCTCTCAGTATTACAAGATGCCTTTATTTAGAAGGGACTGCTTGCTGCACCATGTCAGTCACAAGCCATTTGGAAGCCAATGGAAGATCCACAGGCCCCACCACAGATGTTTTGTCATACACCTGACCACCACGGCTCTAGGCCCACTACTCAGCGGGCTCCAACTTTTTGGCATCTCTGTTCTACACGATTTTCATGAAATCGGGTCAATCAAAGCACTGTCTGGTATACTCATGATCAGCAACAGGACATCAAAAGGTCCTCCATTGCCACCTGGTCATGGGAAATTCAAAAATTTTATGGTATTTTTGTAGCCATTTTTCAATGATGATGTTGGAGGCACTGTGGGTTAAAATTCACTCCAGAACCATTAAATGTAGAGGAAGCACATTTCAATGAAAGCTTTGGAGAATTCTCACAGGCAAGGCTTCTCAAAAAGTGGCCAAATGGTCACATGAAGCCAGTCCCATTGAGGTCTACAATGAGCTCCATGTGTGTTTCGACTCTCAAATATGGCTGACAAGTCTTTCAGAATAAAATCACGTGATATCTTGGATGTGATTCCCAGTGCTCTGTTGAAAGCCACCCTGCACATAGATCTCAGTTTTCAAGGGGGACTCTCATGCCTGGCCTCCGAAAATCCCAACGCAATTCATGGCAATAATTCTCTGAGTTCAGTTCCAGAAATCAGTCTCTAAGGGGAATCACACCAGAGTTCATGTAAAGGTGGACCCAGTCATCTCTTCCAAACACCAAACAAATGGCCACAATTAAAACCAAAACACTCCCACATGGCCCTCATGATCTTTCATATAGACACTCATCATAACCTCTGGCTGGATGTTTCCATGAGGGGCGAAACACAAGACAGTCTCCAAAATAATCTCCCTTGCCCCTTAATGGCCTAAAATCAGGCTTGCCTGGACACACTTCCTGTGAACTAGGAGTGATCAAATAGGCCTGCTGTTAATACTTCTCTGCTTCTCCAATTTGAGGCCTACTGACTGTGGGGTTTATTTTTTTATGTGAATTGGAGTCATTATAAAACCCAAGCACATATCGGCTAGCTTCTGCAGGGCTTTGAAGAAATCATTTGACCCAAAGGATCCCTATTCTCACTTGATGGAGGTCAGGAACCTAAAAGAGGAAGGGGAGAGACTTCATCCACAATGACTGCTCTTTTGGCCATTTTGGTTTTGAATGCACATATGGGATCATTCTTAAGATACATCAGGTGGTGAGAATCTAAGCCATTGCCTCAAACAGGGCCAAGAGGCTGATTCAGACACATCCCTTTTCAAAGCAATTAAGCAAAGAGCCACAGGTGATGCCCATTCATTTCCATTTGAAACCTGTTTTCTTCAGGCTTCACAAAGGGGTGGCCTGAAACAAAGACCTTCCTGACATTCAGGGCAACAGAACAATAGGTAAGCAAAGCAGGGTTTCTCCACTGAGACTTTATTGGTCACACTGATATCTGAGTTTTCTGAGATGCTCGCCATTCCCTTCAGCTATCCAGTACATGGCCATGTAACAGGGTTTGGAAATGGTACATATATTGGACACAAAACCATGAGCCTATTCTGTAGAGTGGCCAGAATTCAGGAAGAACGCACGAACTTTGGAAGATAGCGCGTGTTGCCCATCGATAAGGCAAGCCAAAATCCATTCATCAATTTGGCGGAATAAATGATGGGAAGCTTTCTACTAGACAGGACACATCAATTCATGCATTATCTTTTCTAATGTCTATAACCATGGACACAGTGGGATACACAGACATAGAAACACTCGCGTTGTCAAATGACTTACTAGAAACAGTTCACTCAAAACCAAACAAACCGCCTTTTCTATCTATTCTCAGAACATGAGGCAAATCCATAAACACACAGCGACACCCACAGAGGCACCTCCTTCCCCAAAGTAGGTCTGTGACTATCCAGAGTGTCCTCTGACTGGTGGGTTATAGTATGTTCCCCCGAAATGGCCTGTCCTGTCTCAGATCTGGTCTCTTTAACCAACTCTGTGAAGATGTCAGGAGCCACTGGTGAACCACTATCTGCTTTCTCAGGAAAGGCCCCTCTTTAGAGCTTTTCTGGCTTTTGGCCATTCTCATATCAGTAGGTACCAAGAAAGACTGACTCTGTCCTTGGTATATCCAAACAAGTGAGACCACTGGGACTGGGACTGGGACAGGCTCTGGGTGCCTGTCTTCCTGCATCCCAAGTTCTTAGAGTTCCATCACCAAGGAAGTGAGGTGAGGTCACTTCCTTCAGGAACTGAATGAGGTCACTGCCTTAGCAACAACTTTGTCCTAACAGTTGCTTCCAAGGGTCCCATGAGATGGAGGCTGCCCCTACGTCCTGTGACACTTTCACAAGTTAGAATGTATATCAACCATAGGCACCAGGGACCAGCTCTCCAAACAGGACTGTTTGAGTCCATATTCTAATGGGTGGCACTAGAGCAGATTATGCTTAGTGAAGCTGGCCAATCCCTAAAAAACAAATACCAAATGTCTTCTTTGATATAATGAGAGCAACTAAGAATAGAGCAGGGAGGAAGAGCAGGAAGAAAAGATTAACATTAAACAGAGACATGAGGTGGGAGGGAAAGAGAGAGAAAAGGGGAATTGCATGGAAATGGAGGGAGACCCTCATTGTTATACTAAATTACATATTAGAGGTTGTGAATGGAATGGGAAAATAAACAAGGTGAGAAATGAATTACAGTAGATGGGGTGGACAGAGAAGATCCGAGGGGAGGGGAGGGGGGATAGTAGAGGATAGGAACGGTAGCAGAATACAACAATTACTAGTATGAAATTATGTAAAAATGTGGATGTGTAACCGAAGTGATTCTTCAATCTGTATCTGGGGTAAAAATGGGAGTTCATAAATCACTTGAAGCTAATGTATGCTAATGTATGAATATGTTATGTCAAAAGATTTGTAAGGTTTTGAACAACCAATAATAAAAAAAAGAACAGAGAGGCTGATTCAGTAACAACCTTTCATCCTGACCAGGTTGTTTGCCATGGAAGTTGACTTTTGCTCTCTCAGGTCCTTCAGTGGTGCCTATATCTTCTCCAGGGATCACTTCTGCATGAAACTTTGAGTTTTTCAACAGGTGGAAGATTCACTACATTCCTCTATTATAGGACCAACACTGTCCCTGCTCTTCTGTAAAGTTAGATTGAGGGAACAGTGTATCGTTTCGCTTAATAACAGGTTTGATTTGGGTTAGGAATCATTCTGCTTGATGAATAATGGTATTGGGAACCTGTGATATTTATAAGAATATATAGGTGAAATATAAGTATGAAAACAGAAATCTAGGTAAGATTGGAATCCCACTAGGGCATTGCGCTCTTGATTGGGATACTTAGCTTTGATACATGTTCTGCATAGATGTTTCAGATAAATCAATAATCAATGGCATAGGACCTTGTACCTTGGATGATTGAATGTAGAAGTGAGTATCCACTCAAACTGGGATAGTCGGTAGGATTAGGAAGATATTCTGTAGGTTTCAGAAGAAGAGTGAGTACAGGAATTGTAACAAAAGTTCTTTAGCAATAGGGTATCACATAGACAGTGAATGTAAATGTCAGCACATGTGAAGTGTTAGTCAAAATTGTGAACTGGTGAAAATATTTAGGAAAGCAGACATCAATAGAGACATTAGGAAATCAGGGAAAGTATAAAGTGAGTGATAGGATTAGACATTTGCAACAGGGCTGAGGTTGAATACATAGTCTTAGGAAGAAACAAATATGTTGTCATAAATAGGATTGACATTTGAGAGCATTAGGCAACCTGGACATGAATGTTTTTAGTAATCCATCCTCACTTTCCATTTAGGCTTTGGTACAATCATAAGTGTGACCTCTGCTTTTTGTGTCCAGAATATTACTGTGATAAATGCATACGTAGATCAGGTGACATGAGTATTTCTTCCACCATTTCTGGGAGCAACATTTTGAAGACGAATAAATTAGTATTGAGGTTACAAATAGATGTACCCTGTGTCTATGAATGTAGAGATAATGCATGAATAGACCATACTGTGAATAAATAATATAATTGGTTCCAACTTTAAATAAAGGATTGAATTGGTATCTGAATATATACAGAAAATCTTATATTGATATACAATTATTCATTCCAACCAGTAATACATCTAATGGTAATATTAGGGTTATGTTTTATCATGAAGAGTGTGTGAGTTTTGCTTCAAAATGATTATGGAAATCAAAAATAATGTGTTTGAAATGAAGTCTCATGAAAAGACCAGTCAAGAAACCTGGAGGAATACATGTGTTCTGAATCAGTAAATGACTGAAAGTGAATCAAATGCCTATAAATTTGTGAACTTATGGATGAAATATATGTCCTATGATGTTCGTAAACTATAGAAATTCTATTGTACCAGTGTTGAATAAAATGAACTTCAAAATACACATCATGTCCCATAGGAATCTACTTGCATTGATGTTAAACAGGGTCAGTTAATGTAGAAATATTAGGATTGTATGCACCATTCACTGAAGTTAGTTTTCAGTAATAGGAAACAAATATGTATTTCAGGTGGATGAATATTTCTGAGAATAATCTTGTGAAATGTTGATTATAAATCCACATACATGAACATGAATGAATTTAGGTAGTGTATATAAGACACATATATTTATGAACATGAATGAATTTAGGTAGTGTATATAAGACACATATATTTTATATTTGGAAAAAATTTGGAGAGTATATATATATATATATATATATATATATATATATATATATATATATATTAAAAAACACACACAGACAATAAAATGTAGCAATATATATGCTAATCGAAATTCTTCATGAAATGTACATCAGCCACAGATGCAAAAATATTTATTTTACCGAACATCGATTTATGTATAATGTTGTTCTACTAGGAGGCTCACCCATAGGTTGAATTTTCAGTTCCAACAGAGTTTAGGAGGAGTGATCTCTTCTCACAATTTGTATTTGCCAAGTCAGACACCTCAGAAGAATATACGTGTGATACCAGGTAAGATTCTATATGTGCATATAAAAATACATGTGCTTAATTGGCTACAGAGAAAGGGAGACAGGTATTCACATATTTGTTAACTTTAAAAACATGTGGAGAACTATTTCAGTTAAAAATTAGCTAGATTTATAACACCTACCCTATATCATTCAAAAGGCAAGTCCAACTATACACCATGCCTCCTCTGTACTGCTTGTATTTCCATTCTGTTTGGATTATTTTTCTCCATCATATTAGGATTAGTAGTCAGAGTCTAGTAGGTTATGGTTTAGTGTCAGGTGTCCGGGCCGGCTGGAGACTTCAACGTGGGCGTTGAACCTTGTTGGGGAGGAATGAAGGGACAAGAGTGATGAGAGAAGACAGCAAGACAACAGTTCTGATCATGCTGAAAACTTTTATAGTTCTCACAGTGTATTTATATGCTGCGGATGAGAAAGCTCTCTTATCGGCAGTTGCTGGATGTCTTCACAGGGTGAGATAACCTCAGGATATTTTAGGAAGACGGATAGCCGCAGAATGTCTCAGGGTGATAGATGGCTGCGGGATGTCTCCCAGGCAGGAAATCTCGCAGGGGTCTATTTCTTGTAAGTGTCAGGCTATTCTTTGAAGGAGAACTTCCTTCTAGCCCCTGACATCTTCCCCCTTTCTTATATTAAATATTTGACCATACCTTACAGGCCAATGTTTTAGGGGGTTATAGAGGCTCTGTTTCTCTAACAGGCCTTAGAATATCTCCTGATCTGATCGAGCATGTTTACTAGGAGATTTCGTGGTGGAATAGGCATGTTTTTTAAGGAGACGGCTTTGAGGGGGGAAGCATGCCAACTGCCATGCACCAGAGCGTGTCACTCAGAAGACTTGGGTTTTGGGAACCATGGATCCATCCTCCTGCAGTCCTTCCTGCACCCTCTGTTATTATGGCCTAACGTCCTCACTCCATGGGTGTGTCCTCCCCCAAACAGAGGGGCCCATGAAGGACGAACCCTCATGGCAAGGGCAGAAGATGGTTGGTCAGAGCTGTTACTTAGAGTTTTATATAAGAAAGAGAGATCTGTGGGCATGTAACCTTAAGAAATAAGCTTGTGAGGAGGGTAGAACATCCTTTTAAATGTTGGCAGCACGGTCTTCCATATCCAGGCGATGATAGTGGACCTGTAGGGGCTTAGAGGCCAAAATATTAATCTGTTCTTTAATAAATTGTAACAGCCTGTTTATAATGCAGGGTCCTAGGGACACCATTAAAAGTAAACCCAACAAAGGGCCTAATAGGGGAAGAAGATAGGGCAGAAATCCATTAAGCCCAGTCCAGAGGGGATTTTCAAATATTTCCCTTCGTCTCTTTTCTAGATCTTCTTGAAGCTGCTTAATTTTAGTGCATACTATGCCAGAATTATTGGCATAAATGCAGCATCATTCCCCTAAGGCCAAGCAAATACCTCCCTGGTTAGCTGTCAGCAAATTTAAGCCTCGTCTTTTTTGAAGGAACACTTCTGCCAGGGAGTCTATTTGGTCCTGCAAATCTTTAATGGTTCATGATAGAGTTTTTATCAGTTGTTACTGATAGAGTTTATAATTTGTTGAGACAGGCGATGGTAAGAGTGAATAGACGTGCCTAACCAGTGTACCTGTGCCCACAGGAACTGTTATTCCAAGGCTGGCAGATTGTTGGCTGCATCTGAAAAAGAAGAAATTTTGTCCTCATGAGGAGTCCCTCTGTCCCTGTTTTGAGGTAAGTCATTAACCTGTTTAACCAGGAGTTCTGGTAACCATCTTGGGGCTGTTTGATCTTGGTCCAAAACATAAGCTGAGCCTCCTCCCCAGATGAGGACAGGATCTGGGCCTTTTTATTTATTTGTAAGGGGATTGTGTCACATAACAGGTGGGCGAACAGAATTGGACGAGGGATGGCAGTGTCTGTCTGCTGCCAAATGGCCTTCATTGTCTAGGGTAAGAAAAATAAGGGCAAATAATGCATTGTTAAGGCGATGCCTGGGTGTGGTAAATACAAGGGAGACAGCCTTAAGGAGGGTTAGCCAAGTTTTTAAGGTAAGGTGGGCAAGTTCCACAATGCCTTGGCCCTGAGGGTTGTATGGAATTCCAGGAGTATGACAAATTTGCAACGTAGCACAAAACTGTTTAAACTTGGCAATGGTATATGTAGGATAAATATCTGTTTTAATATGTATTGGTTTACCCATAACAGAAAAGGCTGAAACAAGATGAGAAAGGACATTTTTGGTAGCCTCTCCAGAATGTGGTGATGCAAAAATAAAGCCGCTGAAGGTATCTACAGAAATGTGTATATATATTTGGCTATTACAAATTCAAGAAAATGAGTAACATCCATTTGCCAAAACTGATCGGGCAGTAATCCTCGGGGGTTAACTCCCAAGTGTTGAATGGGGAGGGAGGCAGCGCAACTAGGGCATGCTTTTACTATTTCTCGTGCCTGTTGCCTGGTAATTTTACAAAGTAATCAAAGGCTCTGGAAATTTAAATGGTGTATATTGTGTAACTCCGTGGCCTTTTGAATGGAGCCAACAAAAATTGGAAAGATGGAACGAGTTGCTGCATCAGCTTGGGCATTACCTTGAATTAGAGGGCTGGAAAGATCAGAGTGTGCCCTTATGTGTCCTAAGAAAAATGGGTGTTGTCTGACCTGAATTAGCTGCTAAAGCTGGTGAAACAGAAAGGCCGCATTGTTAGAAGCCTTAATGGGGGGTGAAATCACCAGCAGGTGCACAGAATGAGCAATGTAGCCACTGTCTTTATAAATATTAACAGGATTATAAAAAATGTTATAAAAACTTGTGTTATGTCAAACAATTCCACAAACTGTGGTGACTGATAGACAGTATCAAAGGTGGTAGGCTGGTTATTGACAACAAAGACCGCTCGGCCATTACAGGAACCATCTGTAAAGACAGTAAGGGCTTGAGGAATGGGAGCATTTTGAGTAATTTCAGGAAAAGTAAATGGATGTAACTGGACAAAATGTAAAGGGGGGTCATTGGGGAGGTGGTGATCAATTGTTCCCAAAAGCCTGATAGGGAAATACCTCATTCATCCCTTGTCTCTAGTAAAAATTGGGTTTGGTCCTTAGTATATGGAATAAAAACATTATCAGGGTCTTTGCCAAAATGTTGTAGAGAAATCAAATGACCTTTAAAAATAATAGAAGCTACCTGAGCAAGATAAACAGTAATAACCTTCGAGGATGTGGTGGGTAAATGGACCCAAAACAAGGGGCAGTCTTTATTATTAAAATGTGGATCTCGCTGCCAAAATATTCCTGTGGGTGTATGAGGAGTGTGTAAAATAACCAGAACCAGAGGAAGGTTATAAGAAATTTGCGTAACAAATTGTTGGGCAATGGCTTCTGTGACTTGGTTTAATGCCTGTTATGCCTTGGGAGTAAGATTTTGAGGGGAGGAGGGGTGGGAATTACCTCTCAAAATATCATTAAGGGTCAAAAGTACACAAGTGCATAATTTTAAATATGTTATTAGCCATTGAATATGCCTCAGTAATTTCTGAAAATCTTTAAGGGTGTGAAGATGGTCCACACGTAGTTGTATTTTAGAAATTTGGATCTGATTTCTGTAGAATTTTAAGGCACAAACTTTTATAAGAGTCCTGTGTTTGAACCTTATTAGGAGCTATCTGTAGTCCCAAGGTAGTGAGGATTTTGTAAAAGTCCAAGTAACAATTATTAAGATCATGGGTATTAGGTGCAGCAATTAACAAATCATCCATATAATGTAAAATATAAATTTGTGGCCCTCGCTCTCTCACAGGGTCTACTTCTTGAGCAACGTATTTTTGGCAAAGAGTAGGGATGTTGGCCATACCTTGGGGAAGAACCTTCCATTGAAGTCTCTGCATAGGGCCCTGAATATTAATGCAAGAAAGACTAAAGCCAAAATAGGGTCTATCCACAGGATACAAAGGAATGGTAAAAAAGCAATCTTTTAAGTCCATAACCATTTTACAATAGTTTTTGGAAATAGCCACTGGTGTGGGAATGTCTGGCTGTAGTGCTCCCATCGGGAGTATAACTTTATTAATGGCACACAAATCTTGTAAAAGGCGCCACTTGCCTGATTTTTTCTTGATAACAAAAATAGGAGTGTACGATGGTGAGGTTGAGGGCTCTACATGGCGGGCTGCCAGCTGTTCCTTCACTAACATGGAGGCAGCCTCCAAATTTTCTTGGGTAAGGGGCCACTGATCCACCCACACAAGAGTCTGAGTCTCCCAAATAATTTTATCTCCATGGGAACAGGAGCGTCAGGAACCGACACTAAAAATCCAAATATCCAAGTCCATATGTATTTTTTTTATTGGTTGTATAGGCTCCACCAGTCCTTGTCTCAGCCTCCCAAGGCCTGTACCAGGGACAAAATTCATACGGAGCATTTGATGAGTCACCATGGAATTGGGACTGGCAAGAATAACTTCTATTTGACTCAAAATATCTCCAGCCCATAGGTAAACAGGGAGGTCAGGAACAACGAAAGAAGTGACAGTTCCCTTATTACCCTCTTTATCAGTCCAGCTAAGAGCAGTAGAGCTGACCAGAGGATTTTTTGACTTTCCTATCCCTTTAAGGTCAGTCAAGGATGGGGTGAGGGGCCAACCTGATCGCCAGTATTTTTGAGAAATAATTGTCGCATCAGCTCCAGTAAGTACAATTGCTTGGTATTCCTTTCCTTCAATAAGTAAGGTAAGGGTGTGTCTAATATGAGAAATGGGATGAACCCAATATACCTCAGAGGAGCCCAAGGAGGCAGTCCCCCACAGTAGGTTTGGGAGGTGGAAATGCCCCTTAATCTAAGGGAAGAAGTATTAATTGTGCAAGACTTTTTCCTCCTGGGATGGCCACAACTCTATTAATAACTGTGGCCATTATTTTTATTTCTCCAGTGAAATCATTATCATTAATGCCAGGGAAGACCTGAACACCTTGTAAGGTAGTAGAGGCTCTTCCAAGAATAAGGGCACACGTATGAGATGGAGGGGCACCCATAATTCCAGTTGGTATTATCTGGGGCCCTTGCATTGAGTCTAATATTGTATCAGTGGTGGCACAGAGGTCCAATCCTGCACTGCCCGGAGTGGGTAGTTGGAGGGAGCCAATTGTGGAGAAGGATTTTGAGGTAGGTTGGGAGTTTGGGAGGGAACAAACCTCATTGCCCCAGGGAGTTTCCTGAGAAGTAGGAAGAAATAGGCTGTCTGAGGGCATTTGTCATTGATCTACACTCACTGGCCCAGTGATGACCTTTACCATATCAAGGACAAAGTGTAGCTGGGGTCGGTTTAGCTCCAGTTTGAGGAGACACTATTCTTACTCTTTGTTTGCCTGTCGGACACCTGCGTGCAAAATGGCCTGGTTGTTTACAAGTAAAGCAAGTACTTGAGCCAGTATTGTAAAAGGCCTTGGTAAATGCGGCACTAATTTGAGACCCATCGCATGGGCTGCACCCACGCCTGCACAGATTCTAATAAAGTCAGAAAGTTTCCCTTTATCCTTATGATGTCGAAGAACATCCTGACATGCCGGGTTGACATTTTCAAAGGCAAGATGTTTTACAAAGGTGCTTTCGCTTTCGCTTGGTCCAAGCAAGCATTCCACAGCTAGGTAAAGCCGGGGAACAAAGTCGCTATAAGGCTCATCGGGCCCTTGTCGAGTTCTTGCCAGGGAAGTGATAGCCGAGGCCCTTTCAGGGAGGCATCTCCAAGCAACTAAGCCAGCCATCTAAATCTGCACAAAAAGTCCAGCAGGGAAACGTGCCCGTTTAGTTTTAGTGTCAAAAGTTGCATTGCCCACTAGCTTAACATAAGTCCAGGATTTAGAGGAGGCCTTTGTTAATTTTTTTTTGAGTAGTTTCTGACAGGGCTCTTTGAAATCTGCATTCCATAGCAGGAAGTCTCCGGCACTGAGGGCAGCTAGGTCTAAAAATTTCCAATCATTGGGAGTAAGAAATTGTGTGCTGCAGCTTTCTAATAAAGCCAACGTATAGGGCACAGTGGGGCCATAGTGAGCACAAGCCTTTTTAAGTTTTTCAAGAAAATGGAGGCTAAATTTTTTGTAGACACTCTGGGTTCCTTCCTGCCTAGGGGTGAACTCCTCATCCTCTAAGTCCTGATCTCCTTGATCCATTACCCCCGCTTCCTCCTCTTTTTCCTCTTCTAAGTCTTTGACCTCAGCCTGGGCAGGCTTATCTATCTGACTGGTGGTGACTGGAAGGCGAGCACAGGCCGATGGAGCGGCTTCGCCTTTGTATTAGACCACTGTGGGCCAGCTTGTGTTGACTCCATTCCTAAGGCTAATGAAGAGAGCTCAGAGTCAAGGGATCTTTATTCTTTTAAAAATTGGATCTGTTCCTGTCCATGTTGGAGAGACTCTCTCAAGGGAGCCAGGTTAGGCAAGGGAAGTGGGGAAAAAATATCTGGGGGGACATTTGGCCCCTGAAGGGCCAGAGCACAAAAGGCAGGAGGGATATAGGAGGGAGGGGAATGTGTAAGTCCTATAGTCTGTGGCAGGGTCCTGAGAGGTGGAGAGTCTTCTGAATGGTAGCGAGCTGCTTCCTTCTCCAAGGTAGCCTCCTCCCCAGGGGTCAATGTTTCTCCGGGATTTAAAACTGCATAAAGGCGGTTGGAAACCATTGGAGCCTTATTCATTAGGGTGGGATTTTGAGGAAGATCAGGAAGGTCCCAGGGTCCTGGGGAGACTAAGAAGGGTCTATGTCTATACTAACTGATGGGCATGCCGAGAAGGGACGAGAGGTCTTTTGCATAGTCTCTTCCCCAATCCTGACAAGTATTAAGGTACCATTGTCAAAGGGTGAACTTTTAAGAATTTCACTAATTTATTTCCAGAAAGAAAAGGTAGGAACAGGCACTTTTTCTGGGCCAAAGGATTCATAATAATCTTTTAAATTGTCTCCTACTCTAAGCCATCTTTTACCATCAATGGTACCTTCAAGGGGAAACCATGGAAAAAATTCTTCGATGTATGAAAAGAAAAATATTAAGTCATTTTTCTTAACACGTGCCCCCCATGTATTTAAGGATTCCTTGTGACCTGACAAAAACAAATCATGTGACGAAACTGCTTGTCCCATGGTGGGTCACTCACTGTGCGTCATCCCCACTCTCCTCCTGGATCTGTCTCTCAGTGGTGTCTGCTGAGGCAATCGCGAGCTCCACTTGTCCAAATCTTCCAGGAGGACAGGGTTCCCCCTCAGTCAAAGGCTCGAGCCCCAGTCGTTGGGCGCCAGTTGTCCTGGCCTGCAGGACACATCAAAGTGGGTAGCAAACCTAGGTGGGGAGGAATGAAGGGACAAGAGACACGAGAGATGACAGCAAGACAAAAGTTCTGATCAAGCTGCAAACTTTTATTGTTCACACAGAGGAATTTATATGCTGGAGATTTGAAAGCTCTCTTATCAGCAGTTCCTGGATGTCTTCACAAGGTGAGATAACCTCAGGATATTTCAGGAAGACAGATGGCCACAGGATGTCTCAGGAACACAGATGACTACAGGATGTCTCCCAGACAGGATGTCTCCCTGGGGGCTGTTTCTTGTAAGTGTCAGACTATTCTTTGAAGGAGAATTCCTTCTACCCCTTACAGTCAGGGATTCAGTATTTCAAATGGAAAATTGGAGAAAGAATCCAATGTGTATGCAAATATGTGCTACCCAAAAATCTTCCCACTCTCATCCAGAACAATGCCTTGACATTACCTTCACCCCAAGTAAGACACAATTAGAGGAGAAGAGTTAGAAAATCTGTGAATACCCATCACGAATGGAAAATGCTCAGGAGTTCACAACCTTGGAGGTGGTAGAGGAGTTTCCAAATGTAAGGGAGAGGGTAAAACTCCACAAACATGGAGCTCTGCTAGACTAAAGACTTTTTGAGAAACTGCCTCTGAGGTTGGGCACTTGAAATATATGTTGTTGTCAGGAGCTTTAGCTCCCTTTGTAGTGAGACCATCAAGCTGGGTCTGCATGTATGTGACCTGGAGGACATGGTTTCTTATTTTCCAAAGGACATGAGGCAGCAGTGCTGAATTCTCTCTTTGTAGGTAAACTGTTGTCACTGAGTGCTAAGTGTCTTCCAGTTTGGAAGCCATTTGCTCATCCTCCAATTTTGTTGTGTTTCTTGCAGCTGCACTGGGAGTTTGGTATTTGCTTCATGAAATACGAAGAGTTCAACTGGGACACAGTACTGGAGGGAGTTCTGTCACATGTGATGGGTAAGGGTCTGCGGGAGAATGCACCAACCAGGCTTCTATCCCACATAGCTTGCCCCCTTCACAATAGCAATCTGATTCTAAACATTGCACTGAAACCTCTCCATATAACAACATACCTTTACATACAAGGGTCTGGGGGCTGCACCATGTCAGTCACAAACCATTTGAAAGCCAATGGCAGATCCACATCACCCAACCACAAATGTTTTAACACACACCTTCACACCACTTCTCTAGGCCGACTACTCAGCAGGGTCCAAATTACTGCCATCTCTGTTCTACACCATTTTCCTGAAACCCAATCAAACAGGCACTGTCTGGTATACTCGTGATCATCAATAGAACATCCAAAGATTCTACAGTGCAAAGTGGTCATGGGAATTTCAAAAATTTCATGGTAATTATCAGACATTTTTCAAGGATGAAGTTGGAGGCACTGTGGGTTTCAATTCATTCAGGAACCATTAAATGGAGAGGAAGCTCATTTCATTGAAAATTCTGGAGAATTCTAACAGGCAAGGCTTCCCAAAGACAGGCAAAAAGGTCACATAAAGCCAGGCGTTTGAGGTCTACAATGTGTGGTCCATGTGTGTTTTGACTTGCAACTATGGCTGCCAATTCTTTAAGAATAAAATTATGTGATATTCTTCCTGAGATTCCCAGTGCTCTGTGGAAAGCCACCCTGGGCCTTGATCTCAGTTTCCAAGGGCAACTCTCATGTGTGGCATCCTAAAATCCCAACACAATACATGGCAATACTTATTTGAGGTCCATTCCAAAACTCAGTCTCTAAGGGGAATCACACCAGTGTTCAAGACCAGGTGGACCCATCATCTTTTCCAACAGCCACAAAAATGACCACAATTAAAACCAAAACACTTCCACATGGCCCTCATCTTCTTTCATATCGACACTCATCATAATCTCAGGCTGCAGTTTTCACAGCCAAGGACAGTATCCAAAATAAGGTCCCTTGCCCACATTTGCCTAAAGTCAATGTGGCTGGGAAACCCTTCTAGTGAACCAGGAGTGATCAAAGAGGCCTGCCCTTAATACAGCTCTGATTCTCCATTTTGAGGCCTAATGAATGTGGGGTTTAGATTCTTTATGTTAATTGGAGTCATGAGAAACCTATGAACGTATGATCTAGTCTCTGCAGGGCTTTGAAGAACTCATTTGACCCAAAGGATCCCTATTCTCATAGATGGACGTCAGGAACCTTACAGAGGAAGGTGAGAGACTTCATCCACAATGACTGCTCTTTTGGCTCTTTTGGGTTTGGATGCAAACGTGGGATGCTTCTTTAGATCCATCAGGTGCTAAGAATCTAAGCCATAGCCTCACACAGGGCCAAGAGGCTGATTCAGACACATCCCTTTCCAAAGCAATTAAGCAAGGAGCCACAGATGATGCCCATTCATTTCCATTTGAAAACTCTTTTCTTCAGGCTTCCCAAAGGGGTGGCCTGAGGCAAAAAACTTCCTGACATTCAGAGCAACAGAACAATAGGTAATTAAAAGTACCAAAGCAGGGTTTCTTCACTGAGACTTGTCAGAAGCCAGTGGTGAGCCACTATCTGTTTTCTCATACAAGCCCCCTCTTCAGAGCTTTCCTGGCATATGGC
This sequence comes from Callospermophilus lateralis, assembly GCF_048772815.1. Taxonomy (NCBI): domain Eukaryota; kingdom Metazoa; phylum Chordata; class Mammalia; order Rodentia; family Sciuridae; genus Callospermophilus; species Callospermophilus lateralis. The sequence continues at coordinate 687,523 of NW_027514453.1, read as the reverse complement.
CATTCTCACATCTGTAGGTACCAAGATAGGCTGACTCTGTCCTTGGTAATTCAAAACTAGTGACACCACTGGGAGTGGGACTGGGACTGGCTCTGTGTGCCTGGCTTCCTGGATGCCAATTTCCATCACCGAGGAAGTGATGTGAGGTCACTTCCTTCAGGATCTGAATGAGGTCACTGCCTTGGCAACCACTTTGTCCTAACAGTTGCTTCCAAGGGTCCCATGAGATGGAGGCTTCCCCTACTTAATGTGACAATTTCACAAGTTAAAATGGTATATCAACCATTGGCACCCGGGAACAGCTCTCCATACAGGCCTGATTTGTCCATCTTCTCTACATTAAGAAGAGAGAAGCTGATTAAGACACAACCCTACATCCTGACCAGGTTGTTTGCCATTGAAGATGACTTGTGGTCTCTCAGGTCCTTCATAGCTGCCTACATATTCTCCAGGGATACTTTCAGCATGGACCTTTGAAGTTCTCAGCAGGTAGAGGATCCCTACATTTCAGTATTATAAGACCACCTCTGTCCCTGCTCTTCTGTAAAGTAAGATTGAGGGAACACTGTATGTTTAGGGTTAATAACAGGTTCAATTTGGATTAGGAATCATTTTCTGGATGAATAATGGTATTGGCAACCTGTGAAATTTATAAGAATATAGAGGTGAACTGTGTGTATGAAAATAGAAATCCAAGTAAGATTGGAAGCCCAGAAGTGCATTGGGCCCTTGATTGTGATACTGAGCATTGAATTACATTCTGCACAGATGTCTCAGATAAATTGATATACAATGGCATAGGACATTATACCTTGGATGATTGAATGTAGAAGCGAACATCCGGTCAAAAAGGGATAGTCAGTAGGAATAGGAAGATAGTAGGTAGGTATAGGAAGAAGGGTGAGTGTATGATTTGGAACAAAATTTCTTTAGCAACAGGGTTTCGGATAGAAAATGAATTTAAATGTCAGCACATGTGAAGAGTCTGTCACAATGATGAAGTGGGAAAAATATGTAGGTAAGCAGATATCAATAGAGACATTATGAAATCAGGGTTGAGTTTGAATATGCAATCTTAGGAAGAAACAAATATGTAGTCATCAATAGGATTGACATTTGAGAGCATAAGTAATCTTGGACATGGATGATTTTAGTAATCCATGTTAATTTTCCATTTTGGCTTTGGTACAATCATAAATGTGAACTTTGAATTTAGTGTCCAGAATATTTCTGTGAATAAATGTATATGTAGATCAGGTGACATGAGTATTTCTTCCACCATTTCTCGGAGCAATATTGACTGACTACTTCTGATTGATAGGTACAGATTCTTTATGTGAATTGGAATCATGAGAAACCCAAGCACCTCTTCAGGGATTGAAGAACTCATATGACCCAAAGGATCCCTATTCTCAATTGATGGAGGTCAGGAATCTAACAGAGGAAGGGAAGATACTTCATCCAAAATGACTGAACTTTTTGCCATTTTGGTTTTGGATGCACACATGGGATCTTTCTTTAGATCCATCAGGTGCTGAGAATCTAAGTCACAGCCTCACACAGGGCCAAGATGATGATTCAGACACATCCCTTTCCAAAGAAATTTAGCAAAGAGCCATAGGTGATGCCCATTCATTTCCATTTGAAAACTGTTTTCTTCAGGCTTTACAAAGGGTTAGCCTGAGGTAAAGAACTTCCTGACATTCAGGGAAACAGAAAAATAGGTAAGCAAAAGGCCCAAAGCAGGGTTTCTGCACTGAGACTTTCCTGGTCACACTGTCCCTGCTCTTCTGTAAAGTTAGATTGAGGGAACAGTGTATGGTTAGGGTTAATAAAACGTTCGATTTGGGTTAGGAATCATTCTGCAGGATGAATATTCGTACTGGGAATCTGCAATAATTACAAGAATATATAGGTAAAATAAAAGTATGAAAACAGAAATCTAGGCAAGATTTGAAGCTCAGATGGGCATTGGGCCCTTGAGTGGGTTACTTAGCTTTGAATTATGTTCTGCACAGATGTCTCAGATAAATCGATATACAATGACATAGGACCTTGTACCTTGGATGATTGAAAGTTGAAGAGAACATCCAGTCACAAAGGGAAAGTCCGTAGGTTTAGGACGATAGTCTCTAGGTTTAGAAACAACAATGAGTATAGGATTTGGACCAAACGTTCTTTAGCAATTGGTTTTCAATAAGAGAGTGAATGTAAATATCAGCACATGTGAAGAGTCAGACACAATGATGAAATGGGGAAAATATGTAGGAAAGCAGATATCAATAGAGACATTAACAAATCAGGCAATGTATAAAGTGAGGGATAGGATTAGACATTTTCAACAGGGTTGAGTTTGAATATATAATCTTAGAAAGAAACAAATACATAGGATTTATCAATAGGATTTACATTTTAGAGCATTAAGCAACCGGGACATGGATATTTTTAGTAATCCATGCTCACTTTCCTTTTAGGCTTTGCTACAATCATAAGAGTGACTTTTGCTTTCTGTGTCCAGAATATTACTGTGTTAAAATTTATATGTAGATCAGGTGACATGAGCATTTCTTCCACCATTACTGGGAGCAATATTTTGAAGACGTATAAATATTGGGGGAACAAAGTGGAGTACCCTGTGTCAATGGATATAGAAATAATGTATGAATAGAAGATACTGTGAATAAATAATATAACTGGTTCCAACTTTAAATAGTGGATTGATTTGATATCTGAAAATATACTGGAAATCTTAAACTGATATTCATACATTCACTACAACCAGGTATACATCTAACGGTAATATTAGGGTTATGGTTTATCATGAAGAGTGTGTGAGTTTTGCTTCAAATATGATTATGAAAATCAAAAATAATGTGTTTGGAAAGAAGTCTCATGACAAGACCAGTCAAGAACACTGGAGGAATATATGTGTTCTGAAGCAGGAGGTGATTGAAATTGAAACAAATGCCTATAAATTTGTGAACTTGTGGATGAAAGATATATCATATGATGTGCATAAACTGAAGAAATAGTAATGTACCACTGTTTAATAAAAATGAACCGCAAAATACACATCATGTCCCATAGGAAAATGCTTGCATTGATGTTGAACTTGGTTTTACTGTAGAAATATTAGGATTTGTGTGCACCATTCACTGAAGTTAGTCTTCAGTACTAGGAAACAAATCTGTATTTAAGGTGGATGAATATTTCTGAGAATAATCTTGTGAAAAGTTGATCATAAATCCACATACATAAATATGAATGATTTTAAGGAGTGTATAATAAGATTCATATATTTCATATTTTGAAAAATTTGGAGAGTATATATATATATATATATATAAATAAATATATATACACACACACACACACACACACACACACACACAGAGACAGACATTTAAACTAGCAATATATTTGCCAATTGAAATTCATCATGAAATATGTAACATCCACAGGTGCAAAAATATTGATTTCACTGAAAATGGATCTATATATAATGTTGTTCTAATAACAAGCTCACCCATAGGTTGAATTCTCAATTCCAACAGTGTTTAAGAGGAGTGATCTCTTCTCATAACTTGTACATGCCTAGTCAGCAACCTCACAAAAATGTACGTTTGATAACAGGTAGGATTCTATATGTGCATATAAAAATACATGTGCTGAATAGTCTACAGAGAAAGGAGACACCAATTTGTTGAGAGCCACAGCTTAAGGGGCCCCATCAAACTTCCAGTTACCAGCAACATTCCCCTGCGAGATGATTATTGGCTCACAGCGGCCCCAGCAACATCTAGCTGGTTGGCTCCTCTGTGGTGATGCACAATGGAGATGCTCATTGAGCTTTTTCCCCGCTCTTTCCGACTGCCAGCTGATGATTGGCTCACAGCAGCCCCAGCAACATCAAGCTGATTGGCTCCTCTGCGATGATGCACATTGGGCAGTTTCCCTGCCCTTTCAGACCACAGAGCTGCTCATTGTGGGACTTTTTTGGCTCCACCCACCTGACCCAGCCATATGGCCTCAAGAGCAGGAGGATTGTGGGAGGTGGAGAGGCTTGTGGGTGTGCCAGAAACTTTGCAAGGAAGCCAGTGGTGGCAGTTGGGCTCTGAGGGTTTTTCCTAAGGAGCTGTTTTGCTTGGCGTGTGTGGTTCTAAAAATAAACTTTGTTTCTTTTGAAAAGTCGCTCTTGAATCGTGCCCAGCCAGACTGCAGCATTTGGTAGCTCGCACGGGGAGCCACTGAGGGTAAGTGATAAGGTAAACTGCTAGCCCCTGAGGGAAGGGCGAGAGGATCGGTAGCCATTTTAAGATTCCTCTTTTGTTTTGCTTCACTTTTGTTGCCTGTCCATGGAGATGAGTGAGATGGATGAAAAACCGCTCACATCTGAGAAAAAAATTATTTACTTCTGAGGAACAGATAGGGAGAAAGGACGGATGCACATGTCAGTAGGATATAAAGGCTATAATGACTTTTTGTTGTTCCCTTTTTATTTTATTCTGTCTCGGTTTTGTTTGGCATCGTCTTGTTGGGTTGTATTATAGTAGAAATACAGGATCAGAAATTAGTAAAAAAACAAACTGAAAGAGTGTTAAGTAAATTGTTAGAGGAAGGAGGCACCTCAGTAAAGTCAAGGACAGTCAGGGCATACGTTGATACAATACAAAAATGTAGCCCATGGATTTTTAAGGAGTTATTAAATATACCATAATGGAACCATCATGGTGAAGATTTAAAAGGGGGGAAAAGAACAGCCCAGGGACTCTGACAGTTGGCACATTGCCATTGAGGACGTTTATATCTGGTTTGCTTAGTCCAAAGACTTCAGATCAGACAAAGATAGAGGAACAAAGCTTAGGTCAGAAAAAGCCATCAGGGGCAAAGTTACAAAAGGAGACTGCTACTAACAACTTTCAATAACTAGAGGGCGTAAGTGTCCAACCAACAGCGCCTCCTCTACAGGAGACTGTTACTAACACCTTTCTATCACCAGAGTATGTAAATGTCCAAATAACAAGGCCACCTCCATATGCTAGGAGGCCCCCAAACCCCGCAGTTGATAGTTCGGTTCCTGAGACAGGATCTCAAGTATTAACATGCCCTGTATTTGAGGTAGGAGGGCAGCGAATTCACCATGCTTTAAATTTCAAAATAGTGAAGCAGCTAAAAGGGGCTGTAACAACCTATGGTCCTCAAGTACCCTTCATTGTAAGCTTGGTCGAATCCATTAACAACTTGAATATGATGCCAGTAGATTGGGCTAATATGTGTAAAGCTGTGCTAAATGGAGGTCAATACCTTTTATGGAAGGTTGCCAATGAGGAATTTTGCAAGGAGACGGCTAGGTGAAATGCAGAAGCTGGTTATCCTCAGAGAAATCTAGATATGTTGTTAGGAAAGGGACCTTATGAGGACCAGCAGCAACAAATTGCATATGATCCTGGCGTATACGCACAAATTGCTGCAGAGGCGGTTAGGGCATGGAAGACTTTACAAGGACATGGAGGTTTACAAGGTCAATTATCTAAGGTAATACAAGGAGCTAATGAATCTTACACTGAATTTGTAGATAGGCTTATTCAAACAGCTACCAGAGTTTTGGGGAATACAGAACAAGCAATGCCATTAATAAAAAACTGGCTTATGACCAAGCGAATCGTAGGTGCAGAGATATCACTAGACCATGGAAACATGAAGATTTAAACACATATATTAAATTATGTAAAGACATTAATGAATAAGAGGAAGTCATGGCAGCTGCAGTAAAACAGGCTTTAGATGCCAGAGACATCAATGAACAAGGGCAATTTGTGGCAGCTGCATTAAACAGGCTTTAGATGCAAGGCCAGGAACATGCTACAATTGTGAACAAACAGGACATTTTAAAAGGAATTGCTCCATAGGAAGAGGGTTTAACAAAAATAGGTACCAAAGGAGTAGAATACTGGGTATTTGCCCACGATGCCGTAGAGGGAGACATTGGGCTAATGAATGCCGTTCTCAAACCACCATAGAGGGTACTTCATTATCAAAAACGAACAAGGACTAGCTGTTTATCCACGATATCATGGAGAAAGGCACCGGGCTCCATTGCCAAAAAATGGACAGGGGAGCCCAATGCTCTGGGGCCCAAAACCACAAATATACGGAGCACTGGAGGAACCCAGCAACCCCATCAGTGTAGTGCCCAGGACACATTGTGCATCAGACGCCTCATCAGACAAATCAGAGGGAGCGCAGGGTTAGACATCTGCACCTCCGTCAGATCAGTACTAACTGTAGAGATGGGGGTTCAAATCATTCACACATGGTGAAAGGACCTCTTCTCAAAGGAACAGTAGGCTTATTATTGGGACGCAGCTCTTCTAATCTAAAAGGACTTATGATAAGTCCTTGGGTAATTGATCCCGATTATGAAGGTGAAATAAAATTTATAGCCAGTTCTCCAAAGGACATATCAGTAATTTCACCAGGAGATAGAATAGCACAGTTACTAATAATACTCAGTTTGCATGATAAATTTTCCAGTCGTGCTGTAGAAAGAGGTTCCAAGGGATTAGGCTCCACAGGTGTAGATTTGGTTATGCTTTCTTTAAATTTAGATTCTCGCCCCAGGCTAAAACTAAATATTCAAAGACACGAATTCAATGGGCTACTTGATACAGGTGCAGATGTTAGCATTGTCTCTCATCAAGAATGGCCAAAACATTGGCCATTACAACAATACACTCAAACATTTTGAGACCTAGGAGTGGCAACTAATCCCCATAGAAGTGCAATGGTATTGGATTGGAAGGATCCTGAAGAATGTGAAGGAACTATACAGCCATATGTATTGGATAATCTTCCCGTAAATTTATTGGGATGAGATGTCCTAGATCAATTAGGTTTGACATTAACAAATAACATCAATCAAAATGTACACACTATTATGGCTAGAGAAGGTTTTAGGAAAGGAAAAAGATTAGAAAAACAAGAACAAGGTATAGCAGCGCCAATACAAATAGACCAAGCAACAGACAGACATGGGTTGGATTTTCAGAAAGGGCCACTGAGACAATAAAAATTACTTGGAAATCAGAAAGACCAGTATGGCTTCTTCAGTGGACCCTGACTAAAGAAAAGATACAAGCAGCCCAGTTCCTGGTCAAACAACAATTAGCGGAAGAACATATACAACCTTCTGTATCTCCCCATTATACTTTCATTTCTGTCATCAAAAAGAAATCTGGTAAATGGAGATTATTGCAAGATTTAAGAGCCATTAATAATGAGATGGTTATTTTGGGACCTGCTCAATCAAGGATTCCTCAATTGTCTGCTTTGCCAAAAACTTGGTATGTTTTAGTTATACATATTAAAGATTGTTTTTTTTTTTCATTTCCAATTCTTCTTGAGGATAGTCCAAGTTTTGCATTTACTATCCCTGCACTGAATCATGAAGGTCCTGATCAGAGGTATGAGTGGAAAGTACTCCCTCAAGGGATGGCTAACAGCCCAACTATTTGTCATATTTATGTTAACAAAGTAATCCAGCCACTTAGAAATCAAAATCCTGAACTACAAATATTTCACAATATGGATGATGTGTTATTAGCACACAAGTTAAAAACCCATTGCTAGAATGTTATGCCACACTTACAAACTTATTAAAAATTATAATCTAGGGATATCAATTGATAAAATACAATTAAATTTTCCAATTAATTATTTAGGAGTTCTATTATCCTCAACCATGGTCAGTCCACCAAAAATTCAAATACGAGTAGATCAACTCAAATCAATTAATGACTTTCAGAAGTTATTAGGAGACATTAATTGGATAAGGCCTTATCTAGGTATACCAACAGGACAGTTGGGACCTATATTTGATATCCTAAAAGGTCCATCTGATCCAAATTCACCCAGAATGTTTACGCCTGAAGCAATAAAGGCATTAAAAATCATTGAAACATATATGGGAAATATGCATTTGGATAGATTTGATAAAATAATGCCTTTATTATTTATTGTACTACCAACAAAAAATATTCCTACAGGAGTATTTTGGCAAGAAGGTCCATTATTATGGATACATTTATCTTATTCTTCTAACACTATTATTACTAGGTATCCTGAGGCTGAGGGACAATTAATACTCATAGGAATAAAAGCAGCAAAGGGAGTGTTTGGAATTTCTCCCAATAAAATTATTACTCCATACACTATGAATCAAATTGATGAATTAGCTAATGAGTTAAATACTTGGGCAATAATAATGTGTAAATCTAATGTTTTATTTGATAACCACTTACCATCTAATCTTTTATTGTCTTTTGGGTCATTGCATCCTGTAATTTTTCCCAAAATTACAAGAAAACTCCTATCATGAATGCTCCAAATATATTCACTGATGGGTCAAATAATGGTACAGCAGCAATAGTTACACCTGATCAAATTTTTACATTTTTAGCACCCCAAAAATCAGCTCAAAAGGTAGAGCTTAATGCAGTATTATAAGCTTTTGTGATGTTTAAAGATTCTGTGTTTAATTTATTTTCCAATAGTCAGTATATAGTTAATGCTATAGTATCTCTTGAAGATGCTGGTAGGATTTCCCCTTCCTCTACTGTTTTCTCTTTCCTTTCCAGTATACAAAGTCTAATCTGGGACAGAAAATATCCATTCTTAATAGGACATATCTGGGCACATACAGGATTGCCTGGAGCCCTTAGTTTGGGCAATGATTTAGCAGGTAAAACTACACATGACATACATACATATTTTCTGTACACTAGAAGAAGTTATAAATTTTCATAAAAAGTTCATTATCAATGCTAATACTTTACAAAAGCATTTTAAAATAACTAAGGAACAAGCTAGACAAATAATAAAACAATGTCAAAATTGTGTGACCATTTTACCACATTTTAATCTTAGAGTCAATCGTAGAGGATTGATACCTTACCATATATGGCAGATGGATGTCACACACTTGCCAGAATTTGGAAAATTAAAATATTTGCATGTTACAGTTGATACTTCTTCTGGATTTTTGATGGGCTCCCTTCATGGGGGAAAAAAACTAAAGATGTTATAGCTCATTGCTTACAAAATTTTGCCACTGTGGTCATTCCAAAGCAGTTAAAAACTGATAATGCCCCCGGTTATACTTCTACCTCTTTTAAACCATTTTGCTCATCATTTGGCATTACTCATATATCAGGAAACCCATACAATCCACAGGGACAAGCCATAGTTGAAAGAGCTCATCACACTATTAAAATGTACTCATTAAAGTAAGAAGACAGAATTGGGAAGGGATATAAATTCCCCAAAGATAAACTTAAAATAACCCTTTTTACTCTAAACTTTTTAAATTTGGATTTTCAGGACTTAGTGCTGCAGAAAGGCATAAGTGTCCAACAAATGTGTATAAGCCCGAGGTACTTTGGAAGGATATTCTAACAGGACAATGGAAAGGTCCTGACCCATTAATTTTCTGGAGTTGGAGGTCTGTTTGTGGGTTTCCACAGGAAGAACAGCAGCCGATTTGGATTCCAGAGAGATTAACTAAGATCCCGACCCAGTGATTGCCTGGAGTCGGGGGTCTGTTTATGTGTTTCCACAGGGAGAACAGCAGCCGATTTGGATTCCAGAGAGATTAACTGAAGCGATTTCGATAGACCAAAATAAGATGATTTGGCTCAAATCCATAACAGCTGATATCCAAAACTCCAGTTTGGCTATCCTTACATCTGCGACAGAACAGGGATGCTTTTTTCAATATCTATTTTATTATTGCCCTTTCTCAAATCATGAAGTTCTCTTTTGTTTTTTTGAGCTCATACAGACCTAGGTTAATGTTTTGCTTATCAGTTCTATTTTTTGACTGTAGAGTTTTTAAACATTGCAATGATGATTTCACATGTAAAATGTTATAAGGCCTTTACTATTATATTATGTGTTGTATGTATTTATTATGTGTGCACACTTGTGTTTTGTGTTATATATTTGAATGTGCGTATGTCCATATATCACATATGATGAGTGCTAATGAAATAATATATCCATTTTTTTTATTCACGTGAATTAAATTGTTTAATTTAAATTGGGTAAACAACTGTTCAGGATTGTTTTAATATGTGAAAAAATAGGAGGTTAACAGACGTGTTTGTTTACTTTCACTTTTCCTTTTCATTATATTTAATTATTCTCTTCAAGATAACGTAAATTGTTAAGAAAATTGTTTTCTTTTAGTGCCTTCAGGAATGTTACAGAATTTTTTCTTTAGCCATTATTGCCAGAATTCCTATCTTCATCCCAGTGCCTGTGAAGACAAAGATAAAATCAATCTACAGATTCTGCAATAGCCATCACTGAACTGCTTGTAGAACTTGCCTGGATTATGTATCACTTGTATGCATTGTGAACTCACTTGTATGCATTGTGAACTATCTGCTGGTGCAGCGAATTGTGGCAGTGTTGGGGTACTTATGCTGATGCTGTCATCAGTGATAGAATTTTTCCAATAGGAGCCATCAATTGACTTGGTGTATCTTCCCTATTCTCACTTGATAGAGGTCAGGAAACTTACAGAGGGAGGCGAAAGACTTCATCAGCAATGACTGCTCTTTTGGCAATTTTGGTTTTGGATGCACGCATGGGATTTTTCTTTAGATCTATCAGGTTCTGAGAATCAAAGCCACAACCTCACACAGGGCCAAGAGGCTGATTCAGACACATCCCTTTCCAAAGTAATTAAGCAAAGAGCCACAGGTGATGCCCATTCATTTTAATTAGAAAACTGTTTTCTTCAGGCTCCACAAAGGGGTGGCCTGAGGCAAAGACATTCCTAACATTCAGGGCAAGGGAACCATAGGTAAGCAAATTGCCCAAAGCAGGGTTTCTCCACTGAGACTTTTCTGGTTACACTGATCTCTGAGGTTTCTGAGATGTTCCCATTCCCTTCAGCTATCCAGTACATGGCTATGTCACAGAGTTTGGAGGTGGTACATATCTTGGACACAAAACCATGAGCCTATTCTGGAGAGAGGCCAGAAATCAGGAGGTGAACAGGAACTTAGGAAGATAGTAGGTGTTGTCTATCCATAAGGCAAGCCGCAGTCCATTCATAAAAAGGGCAGAATAAATGCCTGGAAGCTTCCTACTAGTCAGGACACCTCCATTGATGTATTCGCTTTTCTAATAACTACAACCACGGACACAGTGGATACACAGACATAGAAAAACTCGCCTTCTCCAATGACTTACTAGAAACAGTCAACTCCAAACCAAACAAACAACCTTTGCTACCTATTCTCAGAACATGAGACAAAACCACGAACTCACACCCACACCCACTAAGGCACCTCATTCCCACAACAAGGTCTGTGACTATCCGGAGTGTCCTCTGACTGGTGGACCATACTATGTTCCCCCAAAATGGCCTGTCCTTTATCAGATCAGGTCCCTTTTGCCAACTCTGTTAAGTTGTCAGGAGCCAGCAATGAGCCACTACATGCTTCCTCAGGAAAGGCCCCTTTTCAGAGTTCTCCTAGCATTTGGTCATCCTCACATCAGGAGGTACCAAGAAAGACTGACTCTGTCCTTGGAAAATTCAAACAAGTGTGCCCACTGGGAATGGGACTGGCACTGGCTCTGGGTGGCTGGCTTCCTGGATCCCAAGTTCAGAGAGTTCCATCACCAAGGAAGTGAGGTAGGTCACTTCCTTCAGGAACTGAATGAGGTCAATACCTTGGCAACCACTTTGTCCTAACAGTTGTTTACAAGCGTCCCATGAGATGGAGGCTGCCCCTACTTTCTCTGACTCAGTCATAAGTTAGAATGGTATATCAACCACAGGCACCATGGAACAGCTCTCCACACAGGCCTGGTTTTGTCCATCTTCTCTACATTAAGAACAGAGCGACTGATTCAGACACAATACTTCATCCTGACCGGTTTTTTTGCCATGGAAGATGATTTTGTGCTCTCAGGTCCTTCATAGCTGCCTAAGTCTTCTCCAGGGATCATTTCTGCATGGACCTTTGAGGATTTCAGCAGGTGGAAGATCCCCTACATACCTGTATTGTAAGACCAACTCTGTCCCTGCTCTACTGTAAAGATAGATTGATGGAACAGTGTATGCTTAGGGTTAATAACAAGTTTGATTTGGCTTAGGAATCATTCTGTGCAATGAATAATGGTTTTGGGAACCTGCGATATTTACAAGAACATATAGGTGAAATATAAGTATGAACACAGAAATCTAGGTAAGATTTGACGCCCAGAAGTGCATTGGGCCCTTGATTGAAATACTCAGCTTTGAATTATATTCTGCACAGATGTCTCAGATAAATTGATATACAATGGCATAGGACCTTGTACCTTGGATGATTGAATGTCAAAAAGAACATCCAGTCAGAAGGATAGTCAGTAGGATTAGGAAGATATTCATAGGTTTAGAAAGCAGAGTGAGTATAGGATTTGAACCAAACGTTCTATAACAGTAGGGTTTCGGGTAGAGAATGAATGTAAATATCAACACATGTGAAGAGCCAGTCACATTGATGAACTCTGGAAAGTATGTAGGAAACCATATATCAATAGAGACATTAGGAAATCAGGCAAAGTATAAAGTACGTGATAGGATCAGGCATTTTCAACAGTGTTGAGGTTGAATATATAATCTTAGGAAGAAACAAATATGTAGTCACCAATAAAATTGACATTTGATAGCATTAGGCAACCTGGACATAGATGTTTTTAGTAATCCATACTCACTTTCCATTTAGACTTCGGTACAAACATAAGTGTGACCTTTGCATTTTGTGAAAGAAGTCTCATGAAAAGACCAGTCATGAAACCCTGTGGAAAACATGTTTTCTGAATTAGGAAGTGATGAAAAGTAAAACAAAATGCCTATAAATTTCTGAACTAGTGAATTAAATATATATCCTATCATGTGCATTAACTGAAGAAAAAGAAATGTACCAGTATTGAATAAAAATGAATGACAAAATACACATCACGTCCCATAGGAATCTACTTGCATTGATATAAAACTGTGTCAGTTACTGCAGAAATATTAGGATTTGTATGCACCATTTACTGTTAGTTTTCAGTAATAGGAATCAAATATGTAGTTCAGGTGGATGAATATTTCTCAGAATAATCTTGTGAAAAGTTGATTATTAATCCACATACATGAATATGAATGAATTTACGGAGTGTATAATAAGACACATATATTTCATATTTTGAAAAATCTGTAGAGTGTGTGTGTATATATATATAAACATACACACACACACACACACACACACACGCACGCACAGAAACAGACATTAAAAAGTAGCAATATATCCCAATTGAAATTCACCACGAAATATATGTCATCCACAGATCTAAATAAATTTGTTTTACTGAACATGGATTCATGTATAATTTTATTGTACTAGGAAGCTCATCAATAGTTTGAATTTTCAGTTTCAACAGCGTTTAGGAGGAGTGATCTCTTCTCACAATTTGTGTCTGCCAAGTCAGCCACCTCACAAGAATGTACGTGTGGTACCAGGTAGGATTCTATATGTGCATATAAAATTACATGTGCTGAATAGGATACAGAGAAAGGTAGACAGGAATTCACATATTTGTTAACTTTAAAAACACATGGAGAACCATTTCAACAAAAAATTGACTAGATTTATAACTCCTACCCTATATAATGCAAAAGGCAATTCCAATGATACACCATTCCTCCTCTGAACTGCTTGTATTTCTATTCTGTTTGGGTTAATTTTCTCCATCATATTAGAATTAGTAGTCAGAGTCTAGTTGGCATGGGTTTGTGTCAGGGATTCAGTATTTTGAATGAAAATTTGGAAAATGATTCCAATGTTTATGCAAATATATGCTACAAAAGTATCTTCCCACTCTCATCCATAACAATGCCTTGAGATTACCTTGGCCCCAAGTTAGACACAATTAGAGGAGAAGAGTTAGAAAATCTGTGAATACATATCTGGAATCAAATATGCTCACGAGTTCACAAACTTGGAGGTGGTAGAGGAGATTCCAAAAGTAAGGGACAGGGTAAACACTCCACAAACATGGAGCTCTGCTGGACTAAAGACTTCTTGAGGAACTGCCTCTGAGGTTGGGCACTTGAAATATATGTTGTAGTCAGGAGATTCAGCTTCCTTTGTAGTGAGACCATCAAATCTGGGTATGCTTCTATGTGACCTGGAATACATGATTTCTTATTTTCCAATAAACATGAGGAAGCTGTATTTAATTTTCTGTTTGTAGGTAAACTGTGGCCACTGGGGGCTAATAGTCTACTCTTGTGGACTCTGAAGCCATTTGGTCATCCTCCAGTTTTCCTGGTGTTGCTTGCTGCTGCACTGGGAATTTCGTATTTGCTTCACGAATTACAAGAAATTCACCTGGGACAAAGTGCTGGAGGGAGTTCTGTCACCTGTGGTGAGTCAGGGTCTGCAGAAGAATGTACCAACCAGGCTTCTATTCCACATAGCTTGCCTCCTTGACCATAGCAACCGGATTCTGAACATTGGCCTGAAACCTCTCCATATAACAAGATACCTTTACATAGAAGCGTCTGCTGGATGCATCATGTCAGTCACAAGCCAATTGGAAGCCAATGGCAGATCCACATGGCCCCACCACAGATGTTTTTTTTATCACACACCTGCCCATCACTGCACTAGGCCCACTACTCAGCAGGGTCCAACTTCCTGGAATCTCTGTTATACACCATTTTCATGAAACTCAGTCAATCAAGTCACTGTCCTGCATAATCATGTTCAGCAACAGGACAACCAAAGTTTCTCCAGTGCCATCTGGTCATGGGAATTTCAAAAATTTCATGGTATTTATCTAGCAATTTTTCAAGGATGAAGTTGGCAGCATGTGGGTTTCAATTTATTCAGGGACCATTAAATGTTGTGGAAGTTCATTTCAAATGAAGTTCTGGAGAACTCTCACAGGCAAGGTTTCCCAAAGATTGGCCAAAGGGTCACATAAATCCAGGCCCATTGAGGTCTACAATGTAACGTCCATGTGTGTTTTGACTCTCAACTAAGACTGCCAAGTCGTTAAGAATAAAATCATGTGATATCAAGCCTGAGATTCCCAGTGGTCTCTGGAAAGCCACCCTGGGCCTAGATCTCAGTTTACAAGGGTGACTCTCATGCTTGGCCTTCTGAAATCCCAACTCAATTCATGGCAATACTTCTCTAAGTTCAGTTCCTGTACTCAGTCTCTAAGGGAATCACACCACAGTTCAAACTCAGGTGGACTCAGTCATCCCTTTCAACTGCCACAAAAATAACCACAATTAATACCAAAACACTCCCACATGGCCCTCACCTTCTTCCATATAGACACTCATCATAACCTCTGACTGTAGATTTCCATGAGGAATGCAGCCCAAGACAGTGTCCAAAATACGCTTTCTTGCCCCTCATTTACCTAAATTCTGAGTGACCTGGACACCCTTCCTGTGAACCAGGAGTGATCAAATAGGCCTGCCGTTAATACTGATCCACTTCTCAAATTTGAGACCTACTGACTGTGGGGTTTAGATTCTTTATGTGAATTGGAGTCATGAGAAAACCCAACCACCTATGTGCTAGCCTCTGCAGGGAATTGAAGAACTCATTTGACCTAAAGGATCCCTATTCTCACTTGATTGATGTCAGAAACCTTACAGAAGAAGGCGAAAGACTTCATCCACAATGACTGCTCTTTTGCTATTTTGGTTTTGGATGCACACATGGGATCTTTCTTTAGATCCATCAGTTGCTGAGAATCTAAGCTACAGCCTAACACAGGGCCAAGACGCTGATTCAGACACATCTCTTTGCAAAGCAATTAAGCAAAGAGCCACAGCTGATGCCCATTCTTTTTTATTTGAAAAAGGTTTTCTTCAGACTTCACAAAGCGTTTTCCTTAGGCAAAGACCTTCCTGACATTCAGGGAAACAGAACAATAGGTAAGCAAAAGGCCCAAAGCAGGGTTTCTCCAATGAGACTTTACAGGTCACACTGGTATGTGAGTTTTCTGAGATGCTCGCCATTCACTTCAGTTATTCAGTACATGGCCATGTCACAGAGCATGGAGGTGGTACATATCTTGGATACAAAACCATAAGCCTATTATGGAGAGTGACCAGATTTCTGGAAGAAAACAGGAACTTAGGAAGATCGTAGGTGTTGCCCATCATTATGGCAAGCCGCATTCTATTTATAAATTGGGCAGCATGAATGCTGGTAAGCTTTCTAAAAGACAGGACACATCCATTGATGCTTTCTCTTTTCTAATATCTACAATCACGGACACAGTGGGATACAGCGACACAGAAACACTCGCATTGTCAAATGACTTACTAGAAACAATTCCCCCCAAACCAAACAAACCTCATTTCCTACCTCTTCTCAGAACATGAGCCAAAACCACAAACCCACACCCACACCAACAAAGGCACCTCTTTCCTCCAAGTAGGTTGTGACTATTTGGAGTGTCCTCTGACTGTGGGCCATTCTAGGTTCCCCCAAAATGGCCTGTCCTGTCTCAGATTTTGTGTCCTTTGCCAAGTCTCTGAAGTTGTCAGGAGCCAGCAGTGAGCCACTACCTGTTTTCTCAGGAAAGGCCCCTCTTCAGAGTTTTCCTGCCATTTGGCCATCCTAACATCAATAGGTACCAAGAAAGACTGACTCTGTCCTTGGGAAATTCAAAAAGTAAAACCACTGATACTGGGACTGGGGCTGTCAATGTTTGACTGGCTTCCTGGATCGCAAGTTCACAGAGTTCCATCACCAAGGAAGTGAGGTGAGGTCACTTCCGTCAGGAACTGAATGAGTTCACTGCCTTGGCAACCAATCTGTCCTAAGAGTTGCTTCCAAGCTTCCCATGAGATGGAGGCTGCCCCTGCTTCCTGTGACCCTTTCACAAGTTAGAATGGTATATCACCCATAGGCACCCAGGAGCAGCTCTCCACACAGGTATCATTTGGTCCATCTTCTCTACATTAAGAATGGAGAGGCTGATTCAGACAGAACCCTTCACCCTGACCAGGTTGTTTTCCATGGAAGATGACTTTTGCACTCTCAGGTCCTTCAGAGTTGCCTACATCTTCTCCAGAGATTATATCTGCATGGACCTTTGAGGTTATCAGCAGGTGGAAGATTCCCTATATTCCTGTATTGTAACACCAACTCTGTCCCTGCTCTTCTGTAACGTTAGATTGAGGGAACCATGTATGGTTAGGGTTAATAACATGTTTGATTTGGGTTAGGAATCATTATGCTGAATAAATAATGGTATTGGGAACCTGCAATATGTATAAAAATATATAGGTGAAATATATGTATAAAAACAGAAATCTAAGTAACATTTGAAGCCCAGAAGGGCACTGGGCCCTTGATTGGGATACTTAGCTTTGAAAAAATTGATATACAATGGCATAGGAGCTTGTACTTTGGATCATAGAATGTAGAAGAGAACATCCAGTCAAAAAGGATAGTCGGTAGTGAAAGGTTAATAAAATAGGTACTTGTCACTTACTGTTTTTCTGTATGCTTAACAAAACACTGTTGAAATCTTGAGAACTGTTTGCTAATCTTGTTCCCAGAATGTGCTGTCCCCAACTGCCAAAGTGTAGAATGTACTCCCTCACCCGGTTGCATGCAAACCGACCACTCGCCCTGACCCATCAGTATACTTCCCTCCCTGCCCTCTCCAAGGAAAATATATATGTTCTGCTTAAACTGTTCTCAGGGCTCTCTGCTCTATTCAAGTGAGCTCCGAGCCCCAGCATGCTGGACCCAGAATAAACCCTTTGCTGTTGCATAAGACAGTCTGTTAGTGGTCTCTTCCTTCCATGCTCACCCGACCTTTACATATGGAGATTCCACCGAGTTTTGGCAGCGGCGGACAAAAGACCCTAACGGGTTCCTCTTGGGTTAAGTAAGGCACCTCTTTCTTGTTTCAGTGTTAAGGTTAGTGCTGGGCAAAATGGCTGTCGATGAAGAGCGTGAGTTCTCTCCGATGGTGGCTGACAGACGTGTCACAGAGCCACAGGCCACGTCCCTGGGGAACTTCCCAAAGACTCGGGAAATCGAGGAACAATAGTCTCTTCGACTCAGTAATATTTTGTATCTGATTCGGAATTGCCAGCCCATTGGGTTTTGCTGGCTACTCAGTCCTTGTCTCAGTTTTGGATGTCCATTGAATGTCTTTATTGTCTTGTCTTGTCTGTGTCGTGTGTCTTGCATTCACTCTTTGTGTATCTTTCATTATGGGACACAGCACTTCAATGCCCCTGTCCCTGACCCTTGATCACTGGACCAAAGTCCGCTTAAGGGCTCAGAATCTTTCTTTTTTAGTTAAACGCTGGACCTTTCAGAATCTCTGTGCCTCAGAATGGCCCACCTTTGAATTTGGATGGCCCCTAGAAGGATCTTTCTACTTCCCACTAAATTAAGAAGTCAGAGATATTGTCTTTCACCCGGGCACACATAGCCATCCGGATCAACAGCCATATATCTTAACTTTGCTGGACCTCTGCAAATCTCCTCCTCAATGGGTGAAGCCTTTCTTTGTCACTTCCCCTGCTCCTACTTCTTCCCCCATGATCTCTCAAACCCTCTGCTCCTCCTCCTCCTCCACCCTTTGTAATCCCTGAGTCAAAAGATTTGACTCTTCTGGACTCTCTTCCCCCTTATTATACCCTGCCTTCGTCCCCCAACCACCAACACCCTCTAAGTGATTCCCCTGCAGCTGACTCAGCCTCTCTACCACTGGAGGAATATAAGCTGGCCCAGCGCCCTCCAGATAACTCCCCCGCAGCACACACAGCCCCTCCTCCGCAGGAGGAAGCTAGCCCAGCTAAGGAAACTTGATGGTGGTGAATGATTGAAAACCCTGGAACTCCTGTGATGCTCCCACTATGTCTCTACAGCCCATTGATTGACGAAGGCCATGGGGGGAAAATGCAAGCCTACAAATATTGGCCTTTCTCCTCTTCCGACCTATATAACTGGAAATATAACAATCCCCCTTTTTCCGAGGACCCCACAGGGCTCACAGGTCTGGTTGAGTCATTGATATTTTCACATTTGCCTACTTGGGATGACTGTCAACAATTCCTAGGGACTCTCTTCACGACAGAGGAACAAAAGAGAATCTTCCTGGAAGCTATAAAAAAATGTCCTCCGACCAGATTGGAGAGTGATACATCTTCCCAACTTAATCAAAGCTGGTTTTCCTTTGAAACAACCCAACTGGGACACCAACACCATTGAAGTTAGAAAGCATCTGTCCACTTATCGCCAGGTTCTAATAGTGGGCATCCAAGTGGCCACTAGGCGACCAACTAATTTGGCCAAGGTAATAGAGATTATTCAAAGGCCTGATGAATCTCCCTCTATGTTTCTAGAGAGAATTATGGAGGCAAGTAGGAGATATACTCCTTTCGATCCTCAGGCAGAGGATCAAAAGGCATCTGTCATGATGGCCTTTATTGGGCAAGCTGCCCTGGATATTAAAAGAAAGTTACAATGCTTAGATGGATTACAAGATATGACTTTGAGAGATTTAGTCAGAGAAGCCAAGAAAATATACCTTAAGAGAGAAACTGAGGAAGAGAATGAAGCAAAGTGAGGATAAAAGAAACAAAAGACAGAATAAGGCGTTGACTAAGGTCCTGGTCACAACAACAAAAGGGCCAGAAATTAAGAAACAGGGAGACAGGAAGGGATACCTGGGCCCACGCCAGAGGCCACTCCTTGCCTCAGATCACTGTGCCTACTGTAAAAAAAAAGGACACTGGGCCAAAGAGTTCCCTAGAAAGAGACAGCCACTCCTGCTAGCCATTCTGACTCTTGAGGATGACTCCAAAAGTCGGGGCTAACATCCCCTCCCGGAGCTCAGGGTAACTTTGGAAGTGTAGGGGACCCCAGTAAACTTTGAAGTGGATACAGGGGCAATATACTCAGCCCTCAAGGCCCCATTGGGCCATCTATCAAATAAAAGGTCTCTAGTTCAAGGGGCAAATGGCAGTAAGTATCGGGCTTGGACAACTAAGAGGACCATAGACCTGGGAAAAGGAAAATCCATCAATCCTTCCTAGTAATCACAGAATGCCTGGCCCCATTGATGGGCAGAGATCTGCTCACCAAGTACCGGGCCAAAATAACTTTTAACCCTGAAGGCCCCCAAGTGGAATTTCTAAATCCTTCACTAAAAACTCCTATAGTCACAGCTCTAAATATGTCAGTAGAAAATGCACATCAACTCACTCACCTTGGTTCAAAGAAACTGCAGGTATTTCTGAAGTTTCAAGAACAGAGTTTTCCACTAACTGACTCACAGCAAAAAGAAATAACTAAATGGGTAAAAAAAGCCTGTCGAGTCCATCAATTGGTAAATGCTTATCCTTCCAAGCTTCCTGCAGGAAAGCACCTACGAGGAACCAGACCAGGACAATTCTGGGCAGTTGACTTTACTGAAATTAAGCCAGCAAGGTATGGACATAAATATCTTCTAGTCTTTGTAGATACATTTTTAGGATGGATTGAAGCCTTCCCCAATAAAAGAAAAAAAAAAGAAACAGTGCAAATGGTGGTCAAGCAGATCCTGAAAGACATTTTTCAAAGATACGGCCTGCCAAAGGTAATACGGTCTGATAATGCACCGGCGTTCGTGGCCCAAGTAAGTCAGGGGTTAGCCAGGAACCTGGGGATTCATTGGAAGTTTTATTGTGCTTACAGACCCTAGAGTTCAGGACAGGTAGAAAGAATGAATAGAACCATTAAAGAGACCTCAACAAAATTAAGCTTAGAGACCAGCATAAATGATTGGACTATGCTCATGCCTCATACAATGTTTCGTGCAAGAAATACGCCCTCTGTTTCTTTGAGTAACCACACCCCCTGTGAATATCTAGGGTGCCTCTCCTCCAGTAATGGACCAAAGCCCAACTCTAAGACCTAACGATCCCTTTCACACCCCCTTGCTTGACAGACTTAAAGCTCTTGAAAGATCTCAGTGATACCTGTGGAAAAAGCTGGCCACTGCCTACCAAACTGGGGACGAGGGGACTCCACATCGATATCAAGTAAGAGATTCATCTACATAAGATGATATCAGGTGTCATCCCTGGAACCCCACTGGAAAGGACCATACCAGGTGGTACTTATAACATCTGCAGTGGTAAAGGTAGACGGAATCACTTCCTGGATCCATGCCTCTCATCTCAAGCCTGCGCCCTGTCCACACTCTGGCTGGAAACTGGAAAAGACTGGTAACACTTTCAAATTGCATATTCACCATGTGGATAAGCCTATAGACTCTCCCCTCAGCCACAAGTAGTCCTAACCCTCATCAGCCCGTTCAGCAGCGTTGGCTGATCACAAATTCTACTGGAAAAGAAGTATAATCTATCTCGCATACAGCCCACTTAGGGACCTGGTGACCATCTCTCCACCCAGACATTTGTCAGCTGGCTATAGGTCTTTCCTAATGGGATATCCCTGATGAAGAGTATCCCACTAAAATTCCATTAAATCCCTTCCTTACCATAGATAATGGAAACAAACATTATGGATGTAGGGACACACGAGCCAGATGCAGGTTGGCTAGCCTAGATTACTGTGTTTACCCGGCCGACTGTCAAAGCCATAAACAGCCATGGCTATGTGGGGGAAAAGCCGACTTCTTCTGTAAGTCATGGGGATGTGAGCATACAGGGGCTGCCTGATGGAACCCAAACTCCGCATTAAATTCAGTACACAGCATTGGCCATATTACGAATTAGAAAACAAAAACTGATGGCAACCAGAGGGGACTCTAGATCCTCAAATCCTGTGTGACCTTTTTAACATCTGCTGGTGCTCAAAAGGGTAAAAGGAGATTCCACTATGTAGAGGCCTTTTCCCTTCTTCGCTCACATCCTGAACTATGCTTACCCAATAGATCCTCACCTTCAGCCTTCTGCTCCAGAGTCTCTGCTGTCACTCCCACCTCAGCAACCTGATTTCTCCACTACAATTATTAGATCAAAAATCCAAATCTCTGCTGGTTCTCAGACCATTGCCCCCTTGCTGACGTAGCAGGTACTGAGGTACCCCTCCACCCACTCACTCCTCTCTTCTCCTGTCAGTGCCCGCACCGGGTCCCACCAGGTCCTCTTACCAACTAACCCAAAGCTCAAACCAGCTGAGGAGAGCCCTCAGACCCATATCCAAGATGTAATGAAAATGGCCTTTAAAGTTGCTTTGTCATCACTGAAAACAGTTTACTAAGAATTTAAAGTCCCTAACATGTGTTTTGGGATACTCACAACCATCTTCTTCTTTGCGCTACCTGTTCTACTGCTCAAATATTTGTTGCTAGGAAAATTCCAAACCACTTTCCAATTATTTTTTTACATCTCTCTTTTCTCATTCTCAGATACTCTGAGCTGCTCTCAGCCCCACCTTCTCCGTCTTTCCCCTCTGTACCAGGCCCACAGAAAAGTCTTTAACTGACCTTCTCCAGAAGTCTTCACCATGGCTGACTTTAGGACTTTCAGCAAAAGAGTCCCTATAAAAAAGTTCAATGTAGTTAAACTTCCTATTTTCATGTTGCCCTGTTCTACTTGGCCACTGGCTAAAAAAATTAGCACTCCTAATCAAGACACCCCCTTACTAGTTTTTCACAAAAATATGTGAACAAGGCCTCTGGCCTTGACATGGGGCTTCACAGAGATGGCTACATTTCTAAGTTAACGAAGTTAGCAACTGGGCTCCGTGGTAACAGCTAGAAATGGGAAAATAAGAAAGGGAAGAAAAAGCTCTTTCCCTCCCAGGTGTCCTTGAAAAGTTAACTTGCCCAGAACCGAGGAAAAAACAGAAACAAAACTGCTTTTTTCAACTTCTGCAGACTGTGAACTTCTGAGCCCCTTCCATTACATGTTGGGTACAAAATTCTGAAACTACCTAAACTTGGGTTTCAGAGGATTACTTGATTACAACAGAATCAATGCCCTCTGAATCTGGTTGCCACCAAATAGGACTGTTTCCCTGTCTTCAGTGCTATCTTAGGTGAGTTGCCTTGTACGTCCCTACTACAGCATGATTCTATATACTTAAACATTGTTAATGTTTTCATGAAATGGTCAACAGATGTGATTAATCGTGTAATCATGCAGATGTTTCCCAGAGTGCTCTATCACAATGCAGGTTCATTTGAAGATCAAATAGGGGGGCATTCAACCCGGTTCCACTGAAAATATATATCCCTCAACTTAGCCATCATATTAGGAATAGAAATTGCTGCACTGGTGGCCACGGGAACCACTGCCTTTGTCCATGGGACTCAACAAATGACCCAACAAATGACAGCAATAGACCAAAACTAAGATATTAGAAACCTCCATCAGAGCTTTGCATGAGTCTTTTACCTCTCTCTCTGAAGTTGTTTTTCAGACCACTCGAGGGTTGGACCTCCTTGTCATGAGAGAAGGGGCCTCTGTGCTGCATTGAGAGAAGAAAGTTGTTTGTATGCCGAGCATACTGGAGTTGTAATAAAATCTAAGAGTAAATTAAAAAGATTCCTTGAAAAGCATCAAAGAGACAGAGAGGCCCAAAAAAGGTGGTTTGAGTCTTGGTTCACACAGTCTTCCTGGTTAACTAAGTTTTTTTTATCAACCCTGGCCGGTCCAATAATAATCCTCATATTATTGCTAACTATTAAACCCTGTTTTCTCAACCATGTAATTTCTTTTCTCCAGGCTCAAATTGGACGAGTTAAACTTATGGTAATACCCCACTAGTATACATAGAATGTGACACCCCCCAATGATCATTTTTTATGATTAAAAGTAGCCAGAAGAAGAAGTGGGGAATAAAAGGTTAATAAAATAGGTACTTGTCACTTCTTGTTTTTCTGTATGCTTAACAAAACACTGTTGAAATCTTGAGAAATGCTTGCAAATCTTGTTCCCAGTATGTGCTGTCCCCTACTGCCCAACTGCAGAATGTGCTCCCTCACCCAGTTGCACGCAAATCGCCCACTCGCCCTGATCCATCAATAAACTTCCCTCCCTGCCCTCTCCAGGTAAAGTATATAAGCTCTACTTAAGCGATTCTCAGGGCTATCTGCTCTATTCAAGTGAGCTCTGAGCACCAGCATGCTGGACACTCAATAAACCCTTTGCTGTTGCATGAGATAGTCTGTTGGTGGTTTCCTCCTGCGAAGCTCGCCCGACATTTACTATAATGATTGAAAGTAGAAGAGAACATCCAGTCAAAAAGGGATTGTTGATAGAAATAGGAAGATAGTACGTTTAGGAAGAAATGTGAGTATAGGATTTGGAACAAAAGTTCGTTAGCTACAGGGTTTCGGTTATAGAGTGATTGTTAAAGTCAGCACAGGTGAAGAGTCAGTCACAATGATGAACTGGGGAAAACATGAAGTAAAGCAGATATAAATAGAGACATTACAAAATAAGGCAAACTATAAAGTGAGTGATAGGATTAGACATTTTGAACAGGGTTGAGTTTGAATACATAATTTAGGAAGAAACAAATATGTAGTCACCAATAGGATTGACATTTGAGAGCATTAGGCAAATTTCAGGTGGATGAATATTTCTGAGAATAATCTTGTGAATAGTTGATTATAAATCCACATACATGAACATGAATGAATTTAGGGAGTGTACATAAGACACATATATTTCATATTTAGAAAAATCTGGAGAGTACACACAGACAAAAAAAGTAGCAATATATGTCAATCAAAATTCATCATAAAATATATATCATCCACAGATCCAAAAATATTCATTTTACTGAACATGGATTTATGTATAATGTTGTTCAACTAGGAAGCTCACCCATTGTTTCAATATTCAGTACCAACAGGGTTTAGTAGGAGTGATCTCGTCTCACAATTTGTATCTGCCAAGTAAGCCAAATCACAAGAACAAACGTGTGGTACCAGGTAGGATTGTATATGTCCATATTAAAATACACATGCTGAATAGGCTACAGAGAAAGGGAGACAGGAATTCACATGTTTGTTAACTTTAAAAATACATGGAGAACTATTTCAACAAACAATTGACTAGATTTATAACTCCTACTCTGTATCATGCAGAAGGGAAGCCCAACTATACACCGTGCCTCCTCTGAACTACTTGTATTTCTATTCTGTTTGGGTTATTTTTCTCCATCATATTAGGATTAGTAGTCAGAGTCTGGTAGGGTATGGGTTAGTGTCAGGGATTCAGTATTTTGAATGGAAAACAGGAAATTGAATCCAATGTGTATACAAACATATGCTACAGAAAAATCTTTCCACTCTCATCCAGAACAATGCCTTGACATTACCTTCGCCTCAAGAAAAACACAATTAGAGTAGAAGAGTTAAAAAATTTGTGAATACCTATCTGGATTGGAAAATGCTCCCGATTTCACATCATTGGAGTTGGTAGAGGAGTTTCTAAAAGTAATGGACAGGGTAAACACTCCACAAACCTCGAGCTCTGCTGGCCTAAATATTTTTGAGGATCTGCCTCTGAGGTTGAGCACTTGAAATATATGCTGTTGTCAGGAGCTTTAGCTTACTTTGTAGTGAGACCATCAAAGCTGGGTCTGCATCTATGTGATCTGGATGACATGGTTACTTACTTTCCAATGAAATGAGGCAACAGTGCTGAATTCTCTCTTTGTAGGTAAACTGTGGCCTCTGAGGGCTAATTGTCTCTTCGTGTGGACTGTGAAGCCATTTGGCCATCCTCTAATTTTCGTGGTGTTTTTGCTGCTGCTCTGGGAGGTTGGTATTTGCTTCACAAAATACGAGTTCAAATGGGACACAGTACTGGAGGAGTTCTGTCAGGTGTGGGGGGAAGGGTCTGGAGGAGAATGCACCAAACAGTATTTTATCCCACGTAGCTTGCCCCCTTGACAATAGCAACATGATTCAGAACATTGCCCTGAAACCTCTCCATATAACAAGATTCCTTTACATATAAGGGTCTGCTGGCTACACCATGTCAGTCACAAGCCATTTGGAATCCAATGGTAGATCCTCATGGCCCTACCACTGATGTTTTATCAAACACCTGCACACCACTGCTCTGGGCCACTACTCAGCAAGATCCAACTTACTGGCATCTCTGTTCTAAACCATTTTCATGCAACCTAGTAAATCAAGGTACTGTCTGGTATACTCATGATCAGCAACAAGACATCCAAAAGTTTTCCAGTGCCACCTGGTCATGGGAATTTCAAAAATTTCATGGTATTTATCTAACCATTTTTCAAAGATGAAGTTGGAGTCACTGTGGGTTTCAATTCATTCAGGAATCATTAAATGGTGAGGAAGCTCATTTCAATGATAGCTCTAAAGAACTCTCACAGGCAAGGCTTCTGAAAGAGTGCCCAAAGAGGCCACATAAAGCCAGGCCCATTGAGGTCTACAAGGTGAGGCCCATGTGTGTTTTGACTCTCAACTCAGCCTGCCAAGTCTTTAATAATAAAATCATGTTATATCCTGGCGGAGATTCCCAGTGCTCTGTGGAAAGCCACCCTGGGCCTAGATCTCAGTTTCCAATGGCGACTCTCATGCATGGCCTACTAAAATTCCAACAAAATTCATGGCAATATTTCTCTGACTTTAGTTCCACAACTCAGTCTCTAAGGGGAATCACACCAGAGTTCAAGCCCAGGTGGACACAGTCATTTTTTCCAACCGACACACAAATGACCAAAATTATAACCAAAACACCTCCACATGACACTAATCCTCTTCCATGTAGAGACTCATCCTCACCTCTGGCGAAGGTTTCTATGAGGGGCGCAGCCAAAGACAGTTTCCAAAATAAGCTCGCTTGCCCCTCATTTGCCTAAAGTCAGGGTGGCCTGGACACCCTTCCTGTGAACCAGGAGTGACAAAATAAGCATGCCTTTAATACTGCTCTGTTTCTCCAATTTGAGCCCTACTGATTTTCAGATATAGATTCTTTATTTCATTTGGAGTCATGTGAAAACCCAAGCACCACTGCAGGGCTTGGAAGAACTCATTTCATCCAAAGAATCTCTATTCTCACTTGATAGAGGTCATAAACCTAACAGAGGAAGGCAAGTGACTTCATCCACAATGACTGATCTTTTTGCAATTATGGTTTTGGATGGACACAAGCGATCATTCTTTAGATCCATCAGGAGCTGAGAATCTAAGTCACAGCCACACATAAGACCAAAAGGCTAATTCAGCCACATCCCTTACCAAAGCAATTAAGCAAAGAGCCACAGATGATGCCCATTCATTTCCATTTCAAAACTGTTTTCCTCAGGCTTCACAGAGGGGTGGCCTGAGGCAAAGGCCTTCCAGACATTCAGGGCAACAGAAAAATAGTTAAGCAAAAGATCCAAAGTAGGGTCTCTCCTCTGAGACTTTCCTGGTCACACTGATATTTGACATTCAGGGCAACAGAACAATAGTTAAGCAAAAGATCCAAAGTAGGGTCTCTCCACTGAGACTTTCCTGGTCACACTGATATCTGAGTTTTCTGAGAATCTCGCCATTCTCTTAAGCTATCCAGTACATGGCCATGTCACAGGGCTTGGAGGTGGTACATATCTTGGAAACAAAACCATGAGCCAATTCTGGAGAATGGCCAGAATTCAGGAAGAAAACAGGAACTTAGGTAGATAGCAGGTGTTGCCCATGGATAAGACAGGTTGCATTCCATTCATTAATTGGCCAGGATGAATTATGGGAAGATTTATACTAGACTAGACATATATTAATGCATTATCTTTTCAAATGTCTACAACAACGGACACAGTGAAATACACAGACATAGGAACACTAGTCTGGTCAAACGACTTACTAGAAATAGTCCACTGCAAACGAAAAAACCGACTTTCCTACCTATTCTCAGAACATGAGACAGAACCACAAACACACACCCACTCCCACAAAGGCACCTCCTTCCCTCAAGTAGGTCTGTGACTATCCAAAGTGTTCTCTGACTTGTGGGCCATACTATCTTCTCCCAAAATGGCCTGTCCTCTATCAGATCTGGTTTCCTTGGCCAACTCTGTTAAGGTGTCAGGAAAAAGTGGTGAGCCACTACCTGCTTTCTCAGGAAAGGTCCCTCTTCAGAGCTCTCCTCCATTTGTCCTTCCTCACATCAGTAGGTACCAAAAAAGACTGACTCTGTCCTTGTTAAATCCAACCAAGTGAGCCCACTGATACTGGGACTGGGACTGCTTCTGGGTGCCTGACTTCTTGGATACCAAGTTCAGAGAGTTCCATCACCAAGGAAATGAGGTATGTCACTTTCTTTGGAACTGAATGAGGTCACTGCCTTGGCAAACATTTTGTCCTAAGAGTTGCTTCCAAGGGTCCCATGAGATGGAGCCGGCCTCTACTTCTTGTGACACTTTCACTAGTTAGAATGGTATATCAACCAGAGGAACCTGGGAACAGCTCTTCACCCAGGCCTGGTATTGTCCATCTTCTCTACAATAAGAAGAGAGAGGCTGATTCAGACACATCCCTTCATCCTGACCAGGTTGTTTGCCATGGAAAATGACTTTTGCTCTCTCAGGTCCTTTATACCTGCCTAAATCTTCTCCAGGTATCATTTCTGAATGGACCTTTGAGGTTCTCGCAGGTGGAAGGTACCCTAATTTCCTGTATTGTAAGAACAACTCTTTCCCTGCTCTTCTGTAAAATGAGATTGAGGGAACAGTGTATGTTTCGGGTTAATAACAGGTTCGATTTCAGTTAGGAATCATTCTGTGAGATGAATAATGGTATTGGGTACCTACGATATTTATAAGAATATAGAGTTGAAATAAATGTACAAAAACAGAAATCTAAGTAAGATTTGAAGGCCAGAAATCATTCGGCCCTTGACTGGGATACTTAGCTTTTAATCATGT
This sequence comes from Callospermophilus lateralis, assembly GCF_048772815.1. NCBI lineage: Eukaryota > Metazoa > Chordata > Mammalia > Rodentia > Sciuridae > Callospermophilus > Callospermophilus lateralis. Next base: position 658,571 of record NW_027514453.1, on the reverse strand, counting down.
TCTGCAAAGATGTCTCAGATAATTCAATAATAAATGGCATAGGACCTTGTACCTTGGATGATTGAATGTAGACGAGAACATCCAGTCAAAAAGGGATAGTAGGTAGGATTAAGAAGATAGTCGGTAGGTTTAGGAAGAAGAGTGAGTATAGGATTTGTATCAAAAGTTCTTTCCTAATAGGGTTTTGGTTAGAGGGTGAATGTTAATGTCAGCACATATGAAGAGTGAGTCACTATGATGAGCTTGGGAAAATATGTAGAAAAGCAGATATCAATAGAGACATTATGAAATCATGCAAAGTATAAAATGAGTGATAGGATTAGACATTTTCTACAAGGTTGAGTTTCAATATATAATCTTATGAAGAAACAAATATGTTGTCACCAATAGGATTGACATTTGAGAGCATTAGGCAACCTGGACACGGATGTTTTAGTAATCCATGTACAATTTCCCTTTTGGCTTTGGTACAGTCTTAAGTGTGACCTTCACATTTTTAGTTCCGAATATTACTGTGATAAAATGTTTATGTAGATCAGGTGACATGAGTATTTCTACCACCTTTCCTGGGAGCAATATATTGAAGACATAAAATTAGTTTTGGGGGTACAAAGAGGTGTACCCTGTGTCTATGAATATAGAGATAAAGCATGAATAGACCATAATGTGAATAAATAATATAAGTTGTTCCAAATTTAAATTATGTATTGAACTGATATCTGAAAAATTACAGGAAATCTTATATTGACATACAATCATTCATTCCGACCAATTATACATCAAATGGTAATATTAGTGTTTTGGTTTATCATGAAGAGTGTGTGAGTTTTGCTTCAATAGTGATTATGGAAATTGAAAATAATGTGTTTGGAAAGAATTCTCATGAAAAGACCAGTCAAGAAACCCTGATAATACATGTGTTCTGAAGCAATAAGTGATTAAAGTTGAAACAAATGCCTATAAATTTGTGAACTTGTGGATGAAATGTATATCCTATGATGTGCAAACCCTGAAGAAATAGTAATGTACCAGTGTTGAATACAAATGAACGTCAAATTACATATCATGTGCCATAGGAATCTACTTGCATTGATGTTAGACTGGGTTAGTTACTGTAGAATTATTAGGATTTGTATGCACCATTCACTGAAGTTAGTTTTCAGTACTAGGAAACAAACATGTATTTCAGTTAAATGAATATGTCTGAGAATAATCTTGTGAAAAGTTGATTATAAATCCAAGTACATGAACATGAATGAATTAAGACAGTGTATATAAGACACATATTTCATATTTTGAAAAATCTACAGAGTGTATGTATATATACAAAAAAAACACAAATAGACATTAAAAAGTAGCAATATATATGCCAAACAAAATTCATCATTAAATATATTTCATCCACAGATGCAAAAATACTTATTTTACTGAACATGAGCTTATGTATAATGTTGTTCTACTAGGAAGCTTGTAGGTTGAATTTTCAGTTCCAACAGCGTTTAAGAGGAGTGAACTCTTCTCACAATTTGTATCTGCCAAGTCAGCCACCTCCCAAAAATGTACATGTGATACCTGGTAGGATTCTATATATGTATATAAATATACATGGGTGAAATGGCTACAGAGAATTGGAAACAAGAATTCACATATCTGTTAACTTTAAAAACACATGGAGAACTATTTCAATTAAAAATTGACTAGATTTATAACTCCTACCTTATATAATGCAAAAGGCAAGTCCAAATATACAACATGCCTCCTCTGAACTGCTTGTATTTATATTTGTTTGGGTTATTTTTCTCCTTTTTATTAGGTTGAGTAGTCTGAGCCTAATAGGTTCGGGTTAGTGTCAGGGATTCACTATTTCAATAGGAAAATTGAAAAATGAATCCAATGTGTATGCAAATATGTGCTGCATAAATATCCTTCCACTCTCATCCAGAGCAATGCCTTGTCAATCCCTTTGCCCCAATTAAGACACAATTGGAGGAGAAGAGTTAGAAAATCAGTGAATACATATCTGGAATGGAAATGCTCAGGAGTTCACAATCTTGGAGGTGGTAGAGGAGTTTCCAAAAGTAAGGGACTGGGTTAACACTCCACAAACATGGAGCTCTTCTGGCCTAAAAACTTTTTGAGAAACTTTCTGTGAGGTTGGGCACTTGAAAAATATGTTGTTGTCAGGAGATTTGACTTCTTTGCGTGAGACCATCAAAGCTGGGTCTGCATTTATGTGACCTGGAGGACATGGCTTCTTATATTCCAATAAAGATGAGCAGCAGTGCTGCATTATCTCTTTGTAGGTAAACTGTGACCACTGGGGACTAAGTTTCTCCCCATGTGGACTGTGAAGCCATTTGGTCCTGGTCCACTTTTTGTCGTGATTTTGCTACTGCACTCGGAGTTTGGTATTTGCTTCATGACATACAAGGAGCTAAACTGGGACACAATGCTGGAGGGAGTTCTGTCACGTGTGGTGTGCCAGGGTATGCAGGAGAATGCACCAACCAGGCTTCTATCCCTCATAGCTTGCCCCATTGCCCCCTTGTCCATATCAACCTAATTCTGAACATTGCCCTGAAACCTCTCCATATAACAAGATGCCTTTACATATAAGGGTCTGCTGGCTGCACCATGTAAGTAACATGCCATTTGGAATACAATGGTAGATCCTCATGACCCTACCACTGGTGATTTATCACACACCTGCCCAAAACTGCTCTAGGCCCACTACTCAGCAGGCTCTAACTTACTGGCATCTCTGTACTACACCATTTTCATGAAACCCAGTCAATCAAGGCACTGTCTGGTATACTCTTGATCAGCAATAGGACATCCAAAGGTTCTCCAGTGCCACCTGGTCATGGGAATTTCAAAATTTTCATGGTATTTATCTAGCCATTTTTCAAGGATGAAGTTGGAGGCACTGTGGCTTTCAATTCATTCAGTAACCATTAAATGTTGAGGAAGCTCAATTCAATAAAAGCTCTGGAGAACTCTCACAGGCAAGGCTTCTGAAAGAGTGCCAAAATGGTCACATGATGCCAGGCCCATTAAAGTCTACAATGTGAGTCCTATGTATTTTTCGACTCTCAAATATGGCTGCCATGTCTTTGAGAATAAAATCATGTGATATCCTGGCAGAGATTCCCAGTGCTCTGTGGAAAGCCACCCTGGCCCTAGATCTCAGTTTACAAGGGCGACTCACATGCGTGGCATCCTAAAATCCAAACAAAATTCATGGCAATACTTCTCTGAGTTCAGTTTCACAACTCAGTCTCTAAGGGGAATCACACCAAAGTTCAAGCCCAAGTGGACCCAGTCATTTCTTCCAACCGCCAAACAAATGGCCAAAATTAAAACCAAAACATTCCCACATGGCCCTCATCTTCTTCCATATAGTCACTCATCGTAACCTCTGGCTGGAGTTTTCCATCAGGGGCACAGCCCAAGACTGTGTCCAAAAAAAGCTCGCTTGCCCCTCATTTGCCTAAAGTCAGGGTGGCCTTGACAGCCCTCCTGTGAACCAGAAGTGATCAAATAAGCCTGCCGTTAATACTGCTCTGTTTCTACAATTTGAGGCCTACTGACTTTCAGGTAAAGATTCTATATGTGATTTGGAGTCATGCGAAAACCCAAGCACCTCATCAGGGCTTTGAAGAACTCATTTGACCCAAAGAATCCCTATTCACACTTGATGGAGGTCAGGAACCTAACAGAGGAAGACGAGAGACTTCATCCACAATGACTGATTTTTTGCCATTATAGTTTTGGACGCACACATGGGATCATTCTTTATATCCATCATGTGCTGAGAATCTAAATCACAGCCACAAAGAAGGCCAAGAGGCTAATTCAGCCACATCCATTTCCAAAGCAATTAAGCAAAGAGCCACAGGTGATGCCTATTCATTTCCATTTCAAAACTATATTCTTCAGGCTTCACAACGGGGTGCCCTGAAGCAAAGACCTTCCAGATATTCAGTGTAACAAAACAGTACTTAAGCAAAAGGTCCAAAGCAGGGTCTCTCCACTGAGAGTTTCTTGGTCACACTGATATCTGAGTTTTCTGAGATTCTCGCCATTCTTTTCAGCTATCCAGTACATGACCATGTCACAGAGCTTGGAGGTGGTACATATCGTGGACACAAAACCATGAGCCTATTCTGGAGACTGGCCAGAATACAGGAAGAAAACATTAACTTGGGAAGATAGCAGGTGTTTCCCTTCGATAAGACAAGCTGCAGTTCATTCATATATTGGGCAGGATGAATTTTGGGAATATTTATACTTTAAAGGACACATTCATTAATGCATTTTCTTTTCTAATGTTTACAACAACGGACACAGTGGAATACACAGACATGGAAATACTTGCCTTGTCAAACGACTTACTAGAACAGTCCACTGAAAACCAAAAACAAAAAAAAAAACAACAAATAAAAAACGCCTTTCCTACCTATTCTCAGAACATGAGACAGAACCACAAAGCCATACCCACTCCCACAAAGGCAGCTCCTTCCCCCAAGTATGTCTGTGATTAGAAGGAGTGTCCTATGACTGGTGAGCCATACTATGTTCTCCCAAAATGGCCTGTCCTCTTTCAGATCTGGTTTCCATGGCCAACTCTGTGAAGTTGTCAGGAAAAAGTGGTGAGCCACTACCTGCTTTCTCAGGAAAGGTCCCTCTTCAGAGCTCTTCTGGCATTTGGCCATCCTCACATCAGTAGGTACCAAGAAAGATTGATTTTGTCCTTGGAAAATCCAAACAAGCGAGTCCACTGGGACTGGAACTGGGACTGCCTCTGGGTGCCTGGCTTCTTGGATACCAAGTTCAGAGAGTTCCATCAAAAATAATGAGGTATGTCACTTTCTTTGGAACTGAATGAGGTCACTGCCTTGGCAACCACTTTTCCCTAACAGTTGCTTCCAAGGGTCCCATGAGATGGAGCCGGCCCCTACTTCCTGTGACACTTTCACAAGTTAGAATGAAATATCAACGATAGGCACCCAGGAACAGCTCTACACACAGGTCTGGTTTTGTCAGTCTTCTCTACAATAAGAAGAGAGAGGCTGATTAAGACACATCCCTTCATCCTGACCAGGTGTTTTGCCATGGAAGATGAGTTTTGCTCACTCAGGTCCTTTATACCTGCCTACAACTTGTCCAGGTATCATTTCTGCATGGACCTTTGAGGTTCTCAGCAGGTGGACTGTCCCCTTCTTTCCTGTATTGTAAGAACAACTCTGTCCCTGCTCTTCTGTAAAATGAGATTGAGGGAACAGTGTATGTTTCGGGTTAATAACAGGTTCGATTTGTGTTAGGAATCATTCTGTGTGATGAATAATAGTGTTGGGGACCTTCGATATTTAAAAGAATATGGAGGTTAAATATAAGTATGAGAACAGAAATCTAGGTATGATTTGAAGCCCAGAAGGGCATTGAGCCCTTGATTGGGATAATTAGCTTTGAATTATGTTCTGCAAAGATGTCTCAGTTAATTCAATACACAATGGCATAGGACTTTGTACCTTGGATGATTGAATGTAGAAGAGAACATCCAGTCAAAAAGGGATAGTCAGTAAGATTATGAAGCTAGTCGGTAGGTTTAGGAAGAAGAGTGAGTATTTGATTTGGACAAAAGTTCTTTAACAATAGGGTTTCGGTTAGAGAGTGAATGTAAATGTCAGCACATATGAAGAGTGAGTCACTATGATGAGCTGGGAAAAAATGTAGAAATGCAGATATCAATAGAGACATTATGAAATCAGGCAAAGTATAAAGTGAGTGATAGGATTAGACATTTTCAACAGGGTTGAGTTTGAATACATAATCTTTTGAAGAAAAAAATATGTAGTCACCAATAGGATTGACAGTTAAGAGCATTAGGCAACCTGGACATAGATGTTTTTAGTAATCCATGTTCACTTTTCATTTAGTCCTTCGTGCAATCATAACCGTGACCATTACATTATTTGTCCAGAATATTACTGTGAAAAAATGTATATGTAGATCAGGTGACATGAGTATTTCGTCCACCATTTCTGGAAACAATATATTGAAGACGTAAAATTAGTATTGGGGGTACAAAGAGGTGCACCCTGTGTCTATGAATATAGAGATAAAGCATGAATAGACAATACTGTGAATAAATAATATAACTTGTTCAAACATTAAATAATGGATTGAACTGATATCTGGAAAATTACAGGAAATCTTATATTGATATACAATCATTCATTCCCACCAATTATACATCTAATGGTAATATTAGTGTTTTGGTTTATCATGAACAGTGTGTGAGTTTTGCTTCAAAAGTGATTATGGAAATCGAAAATAATATGTTTGGAAAGAAGTCTCATGAAAAGACCTTTCAGGAAACCTGGAGGAATGCATATATTGTAAAGCAGGAAGCGATTGAAATTCAATCAAATGCCTATAAATTTGCTAATTTGTGGATGAAATATATATCCTATGATGTGCATAAACTCATGAAATAGTAATGTACCATTGTTGAATAAAAATGAACGTCAAAATACACATCATGTCCCATAGGAATCTACTGGCATTGATTTTAAACTGTAGAAATATTAGGATTCTCGTGCATTATTCACCGAATTTAGTTATCTCTTTTTTTAAATTTTTATATATGGTTGTTCAAAACATTACATAGTTCTTGATAAATAATATTTCACACTTTGATTTATGTGGGTTATGAACTCCCATTTTTGCCCCGTATACAGATTGCAGAATCACATCAGTTACACATCCATTGATTCATATATTGCCATACTAGTGTCTGTTGTATTCTGCTGCCTTTCCTATCCTCTACTATCCCCCCTCCCCTCCAGTCTCCTCTCTTCTTCTCTCTCTACCCCCAATACAGTAATAAATTTCTCCCCCTTGTATTATTTTTCCCTTTCCCCTCACTTCCTCTTGTATGTAATTTTGTATAACCCTGAGGTTCTCCTTCCATTTTCATGCAGTTTCTCTTCTCTCTCCCTTTCCCTTCCACCTCTCATCCCTGTTTAATGTTAATCTTCTTCTCATGCTCCTCGTCCCTACTCTGTTCTTAGTTACTCTCCTTATATCAAAGAAGACATTTGGCATTTGTTTTTTAGGGATTGGCTAGCTTCACTTAGCATAATCTGTTCTAATGCCATCCATTTCCCTGAAAATTCTATGATTCTGTCGTTTTTTAGTGCCGAGTAATACTCCATTGTGTATAAATGCCACATTTTTTTCATTCATTCTTCTATTGAAGGGCATCTAGGTTGGTTCCACAGTCTTGCTATTGTGAATTGTGCTGCTATGAACATCGATGTAGCAGTGTCCCTGTAGCATGCTCTTTTTAGGTCTTTAGGTTTTAGACCGAGAAGGGGAATAACTGGGTCAAATGGTGGTTCCGTTCCCAGCTTTCCAAGAAATCTCCATACTGCTTTCCCATTTGCCTGCACCAATTTGCAGTCCCACCAGAAATATACAAGTGTACCTGTTTCCCCAGATCCTCGCCAGCACTTGTGATTGTTTGACTTCATAATGGCTGCCAATCTTACTGGAGTGAGATGGTATCTTAGGGTGGTTTTGATTCACATTTCTCTGACTGCTGGAGATGGTGACCATTTTTTCATGTACTTGTTGATTGATTTTATGTCCTCCTCTGAGAAGTGTCTGTTCAGGTTCTTGGCCCATTTGTTGTTTGGGTTATTTGTTATCTTATTGACTAATTTTTTGAGTTCTTTGTATACTCTGGATATTAGTGCTCTATCTGAAGTGTTAGGAGGAAAGATTTGTTCCCAGGATGTGGGCTCCCTATTTTTCTCTCTTACTGTTTCTTTTGCTGAGAAAAAACCTTTTTAGTTTGAGTAAGTCCAATGTGTTGATTCTAGTTATTAACGCTTGTGCTATGGGTGTCCTATTGAGGAATTTGGAGGCGACCCCACAGTATGTAGATCGTAGCCAACTTTGTCTTCTATCAGACACCATGTCTGATTTGATATCAAGCTCCTTGATCCATTTTGAGTTAACTTTTGTGCATGGCGAGAGAAAGGGATTCAGTTTCTTTTTGTTACATATGGATTTCCAGGTTTCCCAGCACCATTTGTTGAAGATGCTATCATTCATCCATTGCATGCTTTTAGCCCCTTTATCAAATGTAAGATAGTTGTATTTTTTGGATTGGTTTCTGTGTCCTTTATTCTGTACCATTGGTCCACCCACCTGTTTTGGTACCAGTACCATGCTATTTTTGTTACTATTGTTCTGCAGTATAGTTTGAAGTCTGGTATCCCTATACCGACTGATTCACACTTCCTGCTTAGTGTTGTTTTTGCTATTCTGGGTCTTTTATTTTTCCATATGAATTTCATGATTGCTTTCTCTATTTCTACAAGAAATGCCGTTGGGTTTTGATTGGCATTGCACTAAACCTATAGAGAACTTTTAGTAATATCGCCATTTTGATGATGTTAGTTCTGTCTATCTATGAACAGGGTACATTTTTACATCTTCTAATATCTTCCTCTATTTTTCTCTTTAGGTTTCTGTAGTTTTCCTTGTATAAAACTTGCACCTCTTTTGTTAGGTTGATTCCCAATTATTATTTTTTTTTTTTTTAGTATATTGTGAATGGAGTGGTTGTCCTCATTTCCGTTTCAGAGGATTTGTCACTGATATTCAGGAATGTCTTTGATTTATGAGTGTTGATTTTATATCCTGCCACTTTGATGAATTCATTTATTTGCTCTATTAGTTTCTTTGTAGACCCTTTTGGGTCTGCTAGGAATAGAATCATGTCATCTGCAATAGTGATAATTTAAGTTCTTCTTTTCCTATTTATATGCCTTTAATTTCTTTCATCTCTCTAATTGCTCTGGCCAGTGTTTCGAGAACTATGTTGAACAGAAGTGGTGAAAGAGGGCATACCTGTCTTGTTCCAGATTTTAGGGGGAATGCCTTCAATTTTTCTCCATTCAGAAGTATGCTAGCCTGAGACTTAGCATAGATTGCTTTTACAATATTGAGGTATGTTCCTGTTATCCCTAGTTTTTCTAGAATTTTGAACATAAAGGGATGCTGTACTTTGTCGAATGCTTTTTCTGCATCTATCGAGATGATCATATGGTTCTTATTTTTAAGTCTATTGATGTGATGAATAACATTTATTGATTTCTGTATATTGAACCAGCCTTGCATCCCACGGATGAATCCTACTTGATCATGGTGCACAATTTTTTTGATATGCTTTTGTATCTGATTTGCCAGAATTTAATTGAGGATTTTTGCCTCTAGGCTCATTAGAGATATTGGTCTGTAGTTTTCATTCTTTGAAGTGTCTTTGTCTGGTGTAGGAATCAGAGTGATGTTGACCTCATAGAATGAATTTGGAAGTTCTCCCTCTTTTTCAATTTCCTGAAATAGCTTGAAAAGTATTGGTATTAGTTCCCCTTTAAAGGTTTTGTAAAACTCTGCTGTATACCCATCAGGTCCTGGGCTTTTCTTACTTGGTAGTGTTTTGATGGTTTTTTCTATTTCCTCAATTGATATTGGTCTGTTTAGGTTGTCTATATCCTCCTGACTCAATCTGGGCAGATCATATGACTTAAGAAATTTATCGATGCCTTCACTGTCTTCTATTTTATTAGAGTACAAAGATTCAAAATAATTTCGGATTATCTTCTGTATATCTGAAATATCTGTTATGATATTGTCTTTTTCATCCTGTATGCTAGTAATTTGAGTTCTCTCTCTTTTTGTCTTCGTTAGCATGGCTAAGGGTCTGTAGATTTTTTTTATTTTTTCAAAGAATCAAATGGGTTGATGTGTCTGCTGTGCTTGCAGGCCGCTAGTCCTGTTCCGCCAGTCAGTTGCAGGTCTGCCTACCTTGCGGGAGCGGGTGATGGCTCTGCTTTGGCCCTACTGCAATTGGGGTGTCGTGACTACCATGCTGGCAGATCGCTGGGCCTGTTCCGGGTGCGGGCAAAGACTCTGCTCTGCCCCTACTCCAATTGGGTTGACGTGACTACCACGCCGGTGGGCCGATGTGCTTGTACTGGGCGCGGGAGAAAGCTCTGCTCTGCCACTACTCCAATTGGGGTGTCATGTCTACCATGGTGGCAGGCCTCTGGGCCTGTTCCGAAGGTCAGTCACAGGTCTGCTTTTGTGGCGGGCGCAGGGGGCAGCCTGCTTGGCCCCTACTACAATTTGGGTGACGTGACTACCACACCAGCTGGTGGCTGGGCCTGATCCGGGAGCAGGCAGTGGCACTGCTCTTTCCCTACTCCATTTGGGGTGACGTGGGTACCACGCCTGCGGGCCTGATGAATCTTCCTCTATGTTTCTAGAGAGAATTACGGAGGCATATAGGAGATATACTCCTTTCGATCCTCATGCAGAGGATCCAAAATCATCTGTCACAATGGCCTTTATTGGGCATGCTGCCTTGGATATTTAAAGAAAGTTACAATGCTTAGATGGATTACAAGATATGACTTTGAGAGATTTAGTCAGAGAAGCCGAGAAAGTATACTATAAGAGAGAAACTGAGGAAGAGAAGGGAGCAAAAGGAGGATAAAAGAAACAAAAGACAGACTAAGGAGTTGACTAAGGTCCCGGTCACAATAACAAAAAGGCCAGAAATTAAGAAACAGGGAGACAGGAAGGGATACCTGGTCCCACGCCAGAGGCCACCCCTGACCTCAGATCAATGTGCCTACTGTAAAGAAAGAGGACACTGGGTTCAAGAGTTCCCTAGAAAGAGGCAGCCACGCCAGCCAGCCTTTCTGACTCTTCAGCATGACTACGAAAGTTGGGGCTCAGATCCCCTCCATGAGCCCAGTGTATCTTTTGAAGTGGAGGAGACACCAGTAAACTTTGAAGTGGATACAGGGGCAATAAACTCAGCCCTTAAGGCCCCATTGGGCCCTCTATCAAATAAAAGGTCTCTAGTTCAAGGGGCTAATGGCAGTAAATATCGGACTTGTATAACTAAGAGGATCATGGACCTGGGGAAAGGAAAAATCCATCACTCCTTTTTAGTAATCCCAGAATGCCTGGCAGACTTTTGCTGTACGTCATGGGGATGTGAGCATACAGGGGCTGCCTGATGGAACACAAACTCCTGATCAAATTCAGTACACAGCATTGGCCATATTACCAATTAGATAACCAAAACCGATGGCCCCCAGAGGGGTCTCTTGATCCTCAAATTCTGCGTGACCATTTTTTTTTAAAGAGAGAGGTGAGAGAGAGAGAGAGACAGAGAGAATTTTTAATATTTATTTTTTAGTTTTTTGCTGGACACGACATCTTTGTTTGTATGTGGTGCTGAGGATCGAACCCGGGCCGCACGCATGCCAAGCGAGCGTGCTACAAATGAGCCACATCCCCAGCCCTGTGTGACCTTTTTAACTTCTGCAAGTGCTCAAAAGGGTGAAAGGAGATTCCCCTATGGGCATGCCTTTTCCATCCTTCACTCATATCCTGAACTATGCTTATCCAATCAATCCTCACCTTCAGCCTTGTGCTCCAGAGTCTCTGCTGTCACTCTCACCTCAGCAACCTGATTTCTCCCCTCCAATTATTAGATCAAAAACCCAAATCTCTGCTGGTTCTCAGACCATCGCCATCTTGCTGAAGTAGCAGGTACTCAGGTTCCCATCCACCGACTCACTCCTCTCTTCTCCTGTCCGTGCCCGCCCCGGGTCCCACCAGGGACTCTTACCAGCTAACAAAAAGCTGAAACTAGCTGAGGAGAGCCCTCAGACTCCTATCAAAGATGTAATGAAAATGGCCTTTAAAGTTGCTTTGTCATCACTGAAAACAGTTTACTAAAAATTTAAAGTCCCTCACATGCATTTTGGGATACTCACTCTTGTCTTCCCCTCTGCTCTACCTGTTCTACAGCTCAAGTTTTTGTTGCTAGGAAAATCCCAAACCCCTTTCCCATTATTCTTTTACATCTCTCCTTCCTTATTCTCAGATCCTCGGAGCTGCTGTCAGCCCCACCTTCCCTGTCTTCCCCTTCTGTACCAGGCCTACAGAAAATTCTTAACTGACTTTCTACAGAAGTCTTCACCATGGCTGACTTTAGGACTTTCAGCAAAAGAGTCCCTATAAAAGAGTTCAATGTAGATAAACTTCCTCTTTTAGTGTTGCCTTGTTCTACTTGGCCACTGGCTAAAAAAATAAGCACCTCTATGCTAGACACCCCATTACTTGTTTTCCACAAAATAATGAACAAGGCCTCTGGCCATGAGCTGGGGCTTTACAGAGATGGCTATATTTCTAAGATAAAGAAGTTACCATCAGGGCTCCATGGTAACAGCTGTCAGGGGCGAAAAATAAGAAAGGTAGGAAAAAGCTCTTTCCCTCCCAGGTGTCCTTGAAAAGTTAACTTGCCCAGAACTGAGGTAAAAAACAGAAACAACAACGGCTTTTTTGAACTTCTGAAGACTGTGAACTTCTGAGCCCCTTCCCTTACATGTTGGGTACAAAATTCTGAAACTACCTAAACTTGAGTTTCAGGAGAATAATTGATTACAACAGAAGCAATGCCCTCTGAATCTGGTTGCAACCAAATAGGACGGTTTCCCTGTCTTCGTTGCTATCTTAGGTACCTTGCCTTGTCCGTCCCTACAACAGCATAATTGTATATAATTAAACATTGTTTATGTTTTAAAGAAATTGTCAACAGATGTGATTAATTGTGTAATGGTGCAGATGTTTCCCAGAGTGCTCTGTCATGATGCAGGTTCATTTGAAAATGAAATAGAGGGGCATACAACCCGTTTCCACTGGGGACATATATCCATCACTTTAGCCATCCTATTCGGAATAGGAGTTGCTTCAGGGGTGGGCACAGGAACCACTGCCCTCGTCCATGGGACACAACAAATGACCCAATTAGAAGAAGCAATAGACCAAAACTAAGATATTAGATACCTCCATCAGAGCTTTGCATGAATTTTTAACCTCTCTCTCTGAAGTTGTTTTACAGAACAGGCGAATGACACAAAACACACACACACACACACACACACAGAAAAAAAAATAGCAAAATATATGTCAATCAAAATTTTCATAAAATATATATCATAAAAAGATCCAAAAATATTCATTTTACTGAACATGGATTTATGTATAATGTTGTTCAACTAGCAAGCTCACCCATTGGTTGAATATTCAGTTCCAACACGGTTAATTAGGAGTGATCTCTTTTCACAATTTGTATCTGCCAACTCATCCACCTCACAAGAATGTATGTGTGGTACCAGGTATGATTCTATATATCCATATAAAAATATATGTGCTGAATAGGCTACAGAGAAAGGGAGACAGGAATTCACAATTTTTTAACTTTAAAAACACATGGAGAACTATTTCAACAAAAAATTGACTAGATTTAACTCCTACTCTGTATCATGCAAAAGGCAAGTCCAAATATACACCATGCCTCCTCTAAACTGCTTGTATTTCTATTCATTGCAATACTTCTCTGAGTTCAGTTCCAGAACGCAGTCTTTAAGGGAAATCCCAACAGAGTTCAAGCCCAGGTGGACCAAGATATTTCTTACAACCACAACACAAATGACCACAATTAAAAACAAAACACTCAAACATGGTCCTCATCTTCTTCCATATAGTCACTCATCGTAACCTCTGTCTGGAGGTTTCCATGAAGGGCTCACCCAAAGACAGTGTCCAAATAAACTCCCTTGCCCCTCATTTGCCTAAAGTCATGTTGGCCTGGACACCCTTTCTGTGAATCAGGAGTGATCAAATAAGCCTCCCGTTAATACTGCTCTGTTTCTCCAATTTGAGGCCTACTGACTTTCAAGTATAGATTCTTTATGTGATTTGGACTCATACGAAAACCTAAGCACCTCTGCAGTGATTTGAAGAACTCATTTGACCCAAGGAATACCTATTCTCACTTGATGGAGGTCAGGAACCTAACAGAGGAAGACGAGAGACTTCATCCACAATGACTGATCTTTTGGCAATTATGGTTTTGGATGCACACATGGGATCATTTTTAGATCCATCAGCTGCTGAGAATCAAAGTCACAGCCACATACAAGGCCAAGAGTCTAATTAAGACACATCCCTTTGAAAGCAACTAAGAAAGAGCCACAAGTGATGCCCATTCATTTCCATTTGAAAACTGTTTCCTTCAGGCTTCACAAAGGGGTGGCCTGAGGCAAAGACCTTCCTGATATTCAGGGCAACAGAACAATAGGTAAGCAAAAGGCCAAAAGCAGGGTATATCCACTGAGACTTACCTGGTCACACTGATATCTGAGTTTTCTGAGATGCTGGCCATTCCCTTCAGCTATCCTGTACATGGCCATGTCACAGACCTTGGAGTTGTTGCATATCTTGGACACAAAACCAAGAGCCTATTCTGGAGAGTGGCCAGAATTCAGAAGAAAACAGGGACTTAGGAAGGTAATAGGTATTGCTCATCCATAAGGCAAGCCGCACTCCATTCATAAATTAGGCAGGATGCATAATGGGAAGCTTTCTACTAGACAGGACACATGCATTGTTGCATTCTCTTTTCTCATGTCTACAACCACGGACACAGTGGGATACACAGACATAGAAACACTCATTTTGTCAAACGACTTACTAGAAACAGTTCACTCCAAATCAAACAAACCGCCTTCCCTACCTATTCTCAGAATATGAGACAAAACAACAAACCCACACTCACAAAGGCACCTCCTTCCCTCAAGTAGTTCTGTGACTCTCCGGAGTTAACTCTGACTGGTGGGCCATATTATGTTCCCCCGAAATGGCGTGTCCTCTATCAGATCTGCTTTCCTTGACCAACTCTGTAAAGTTGTCAGGAAAAAGTGGCGAGCCACTACCTGCTTTCTCAGGAAAAGTACCTCTTCAGTGCTCTCCTGGTATTTGGCTATACTCATATCATTAGGTACCGAGAAAGACTGACTCTGTCCTTGGAAAATCCAATCAAGTGAGCCCACAGGGACTTGGACTGGGATTGCCTCTCGGTGTCTTGGTTCTTGGATAGCAAGTTCAGAGAGTTCCATCACCAAGGAAATTAGATATGTCACTTTCTTTGGAACTGAATGAGGCCACTGCCTTGGCACCCCTTTTTCCTAACAGTTGCTTCCAAGGGTCCCATGAGATGGAGGCTGCCCCTACTTCCTGTGACACTTTCACAAGTTAGAATGGTATATCAACCATAGGCACCCATGAACAGCTTTCCACACAGGCCTGATTTGGTCCATCTTCTCTACAATAAGAAGAGAGAGGCTGATTAAGACACATCCCTTCATCCTGACCAGGTTGTTTGCCATGGAAGATGACTTTTCCTCTCTCAGGTCCTTCATAGCTGCCTATAACTTTTCCGGGTATCATTTCTGTATGGACCTTTGAGGTTTTCAGCAGGTGGAAGGTCCCCTACTTTCCTGTATTGTAAGAACAACTCCGTCCCTGTTCTTCTGTAAAATGAGATTGAGGGAACAGTGTATGTTTAGGGTTAATAACAGGTTCAATTTGGGTTAGGAATCATTCTGTGCGATGAATAATGGTATTGGCAACCTGTGAGATTTACAAGAATGTAGAGGTGAAATATAAGTATGAAAATAAAAATCTACGTATAATTTGAAACCCAGAAGGGCATTGGGCCCTTGATTGGGATACTTAGCTTGATTTATGTTCTCTAAAGATGTCTCAGATAATTCAATATACAATGGCATAGGACCTTGTACCTTGGATGATTGAACGTAGAAGAGAACATCCAGTAAAAAGGGATAGTCAGTAGGTTTAGAAAGATTGTCGGTAGGTTTAGGAAGAAGAGCGATTATAGGATTTAGACCAAAAGTTCTTTAGCAATATGGTTTCGGTTAGAGAGTGAATGTAAATGTCGGCACATATGAAGAGTCAGTCACTATGATAAACTGGGAAAATATGTAGAAATGCAGATATCAATAGAGACATTATTGCATCAGGCAAAATATAAAGTGAGTGATAGGATTAGACATTTTCAACAGGGTTGAGTTTGAATATATAATCTTAGGAAGAAACAAATATGTTGTCACCAATAGGATTGACATTTGAGAGCATTAGGCAGCATGGACATGGATGTTTCTATTAATCCATGTTCACTTTCCTTTTAGGCTTTGGTACAGTCATAAGTGTGACCTTTACATTTTTTTTCAGAATATTATTGTGATAAAATGTATATGTAGATCAGGTGACATAAGTATTTCTTCCACCATTTCTGGTAGCAATATATTGAAGACGTAAAATTAGTATTGGGGGTCCAAAGAGGTGTACACTGTGTCTATGAATATAAAGATAAAGCATGAATAGAACATACTGTGAATAAATAATATAACTTGTTCCAACTATAAATAATGGATTGAACTGATATCTGAAAAATTACAGGAAATGTTATATTGATATACAATCATTCTTTCCAAAATGGTATACATATAATGGTAATATTAGTGTTTTGGTTTATCACGAAGGGTGTGAGTTTTACTTCACCAGTGATTATGGAAATCGAAAATAACTTGTTTGGAAAGAAGCGTCATGAAAAGACGAGTTCAGAAACCCTGATAATACTTGTGTTCTGAAACAGGAATTGATTAAAGTTGAAACAAATGCCTGTAAATTTGTGAACTTGTGGATGAAATATATATCGTATGATGTGCAAAAACTGAAGAAATAATAATGTACCAGTGTTGAATACAAATGAACCTCAAATTACATATCATGTCCCATAGGAATCTACTTGCATTGGTGGTAAACTGGGTCAGTTACTGTAAAATTATTAGAATTTGTAGGCACCATTCACTGAAGTTTGTTTTCAGTACTAGGAAACAAATATGTATTTCAGGTGGATGAATATTTCGGAAAATAATCTTGTGAAAAGTTGATTATAAATCCATATACATGAACATGAATGAATTTAGAAAGTGTATATAAGACACATATATTTTATATATTGAAAAATCTGAATAGTGTGTGTGTGTGTGTATATATATATATATATATATATATATATATATATATATATATACACACACACACATACAAACTACACACAGACATTAAAAAGCAGCAATATATATGAAAATCAAAATTCATCAGGAAATATATATCATCCACAGATGCAAAAATAATTATTTTACTGAACATGAGTATATGTATAATGTTGTTCTACTAGAAAGCTCCCCTATAGTTTGAATCTTCAGTTCTAACAGCGTTTAAGAGGAGTGATCTCTTCTCACAATTTGAATCTGCGAAGTGAGAAACCTCACAAAAATGTACGTGGGATTCCTGGTAGGATCCTATATGTGCATATAAATATACATGTGTGAATTGGCTACAGAGAAAGGGAAACAGGATTTCACACATTTGTTATCTTTAAAAACACATGGAGAACTATTTCAAATAAAAATTGACTAGATTTATAACTCCTACCTTATATAATGCAAAAGGCAAGTGTCGCGACCCCTTGCCCGCAAGGAAGACGCAACTCAGGAATCTTCTTTCAGCAGTTTATTCAGGCCTTGATTTAAGTATCTTTTAGTGACTCCCTTTCTTCCTCTTTCTTTTCTCCCGAGGGCCCAAGCACAGCCTAATAAAGCCTCCCACGTACCAATCTTAAGCCGCCGCGTGGATCTTTCTTATAGGGTGGCAAGAGATATCGTGCCAACTCTCCACAAAGGAATTTGATTTATCACAGGCCACAGTGGAAGCCGGCGCCATCTTCTAATGGCGGCCACAATTTACAACAATGGCTTACCACAGTTCCCCCTTCTAATTTATAAAACAATGCAGGCGAAAGTAGAGGTCCTATCCTACTGTGCAGAAGTGGCTGCAATGTATGGTTCAGTCCTAAGGAGGGCCCTTCCCCAGACCTGACCCCATATCAGCCGACGCCTTTTTTCGTAGGGCGGGGGTGTGGACGTCAAACCCGCATGCAATAGGACATGCTTTCCTTGAGGTCCGTTGAAGGATCACTCAAGTGCAGTGCTTTGCCTCTCATCCTGCATCGTGATGAAGGTGGACGAAGGGGGACAGCTGAGGCTGTTCTGTGGCTGTACACAATGACAAACGAGTTGACAGCACCCTGAAAGAAAGGCACGGACTTTAAGGCGATAGAGAAGTATTAGTGTGGAAACCCACCTGCGTGCAATGGCAGCAAGACCGGCAGAGTGCAAGGGCTTTCCAACACTAAGAGAATAACGAGGAAAGACATGCCGATCCCAGTGCAATGTTATAACAACTTGGGGTGCAACGGCCATGTCAAAGATTTACTGTTTAAGCTGCGCAAGCCAGACTTGAGGTGAATTGCCACTTTCTAAAGCTGCAAGAGCTTGGATGATCATAGCCTTATCGTGAGCATTGCGGGCCTTGAGGCGACAGAGAAACCACAAACAGAGAAACATACCAAAGCAACACATTGCACCAAAAATGCCTACCCCCACCCACTCTTTAAAAAAGGAAAAAGCAGAAGATATCCAATCGGTGAATTGACCCAAAGTCACGGGATCAACACGGGTGTTATTCAAGACAGCTATCTGGGTTAGTTGAGACTGGATCATGTCTTCCGCTTCCATGGACCAATTTCCAGCCAAATATTCGCCAATGATGCGGGAAGCATTCCTGGAATCATTAAATCTGACAGAGGTTATGCATAAATGTGCACGTTGGTCAACACAACCCAAAAGTACTAAGTCAGCCAATTCTTCTACCTGAGCTTGGAGTAAATCTATTCTTTGGTTGGCAGCTAAAATCCCTGACAAAATATGTTGATTAATTGTATTTTGGGATTCAAGTATAGTGGAAGTTTGTTGGACAACTTGATTAATGGTGGCAGCAGTTTGTACTTGATTGGCCATAGCCATTCCGGCCGTAACCGCTGCAGCAGCAGATATCGCTACGGCTGTCACTATAGCCGCTGTGATCCCAAAATCTCTGCGGACTCTAAGTAGCTCAACAATAGGGAATTTATCAGGATCCGCAGTGACCGGGATTGGGACGAAAGTTGGAATTTTCATAACCACTGCTATAGTCTAGGAACCATTCCAACACTCAGATAAGAGACAGGTAGTATGAGAACAATCCAGCATCTCCGATGAGGTGGCCTCAGCCAAAAGGAATAAGAAAGGGGATTGGACACAGACCATTGCAGGAGGCAATGCGGCATTATACAACAGAGAGTTGAATGAAACAGATGTAAGTCTATTGCCTTGTTCACTTTCCCTAACAGTACCAGAAATATTAGCCAGCCAACTTTTGGCTCCTAGCAACTGAGCCAAAGCAGAAATATCGGTTGAAGCCCCCTTTTTATTAGAAATCAGCCATTGAAACCAGGACCAACCTACTCCTGTAGAGGAGCTGGCACTATTGTTAAAGTTATAAACATACCTCTTAAGAGAGGGGGAAAGGGAGAAACCTTTAGCAACTTGATGTTTCTCCCAAGAATGATCCTGACAAGGCGTAAATGTTGGGGGGAAACCAAGATTAGGGGAACAGTAAGGAGAGGCCTTAAAATGAGTGGCCTTATAAATACTACTAGAAGAAGGAGGCACTGGGATTAGTACCTCGGAGATAATAGCCCAGGTAGTTATGTTAAGAGCAGAGCTGCTGTTTGCGGGGGTCCCTGAGCCTGATTGCTTCCCCGAAGCTACTTTGCTCAATACAGCACTGATAATGCTTCCTGAGACCTGATTGGACCGCAATGGTTTCTCCCAGTTAGTCAAATTTTTGGTCTTAAGGCTAATGCAATTAGCGTTTTTAAGGCTGAAACAAAAAACTCCTGTAAGATTAACTTGAGATTGATTAAAAATTCTCTCCATGTCCCCTCTAGGAGAGGCACAGGGAGCAGACATCTCACATGAGGTAGAAAAAAGAGTGGGGAGGACATTAGAATTACCATGAACCGGCATCGGCATTGGCCATGCCCGTGCCACTGCCCACCACCGCATTGGTGTCGCCTGTGCCATCGGCACCAGCACCAGAGCCAGAGCACTTAGCAGAATGAAGATCCTCATCACAGGATTGTTGTGGTATCTCTTGTTGCTGGTCAGTTGATGTCGAGACTCTTCTTGTCAAGCGTTCAGGGACCCACAACGGTTCCGTACGATCCTGGGGAAAAACACATACAGATCCTCGTGCCCATGTCAGCACGGGGTCAGGGCCATTCCATTGGCCCGTAAGAACATCCTTCCACTTAACATAGCCAATCACAGAGGGCTGAGGGGACACATGTCTATCGGCCGCAGAGCGACCATGAATATCCAAATTCAAAAAATTAATGGTAAAGAGAGCTAAGGACAGGCGTTCTTTAGGAGTGTGTTCAGCTCCTATTCCCCCTTTTTGTTTTTGTAAAGTTTCCTTTAAGGTGCGATGAGCACGCTCAACAATGCCTTGTCCTTGAGGATTATAAGGCAAACCATGAGTAAGTTGCACTCCCATAGTAGAACAAAAAGCTGTAAATTGTCTGCCAGTATAAGCAGGTCCATTATCAGTCTTAAGGGATGCAGGTGCACCCCATGCTGCCCATGCCTCTAAACAGTGAGTAATGACATTACGTGCCTTTTCTCCCGATAAAGCAGAAGCATGGATAATTCCAGAGCACGTATCAACGGAAACATGCACATACTTAAGGTTACCAAAGTCAGGTATATGTGTCACATCCATTTGCCAAACAATCAATGGCTTTAATCCCCGTGGGTTTACTCCATAATTAGGGGGATGAAGAAATGTGACACAATGGGGACATTGCAATACTATCTGTCGAGCATCCGCTCTTGAAATGGAAAAACGCCTGCGCAGCGTTAATGCATTAACATGGAAGTTTTGGTGAAACAACTTGGCCCTCTCTAAGGAGGAAGCCAAGCATATCAATTGACTTCTAGTGGCTAAGTCCGCACAGGCATTACCTTGGGATAACGGACCAGGAAGAGAGGTGTGAGCCCTGATGTGCATTGGATAAAAAGAAGCAGTGCGGTTAGAGATAAGCTGTTGAAGCTGAGTAAAGTAAACAGACACATTGTGGGCATCACTAATAGTTCCCACGGCCTCCAGGACTTTTAGTGCTTGTACCACATAACTGGAGTCCGAAATAAGATTAAAAGGAAAAGAACACTGTTTAAAAACTTCAATAACAATTTGTAGTTCTACCCATTGTGGATTTCCAGGAGCAAATTGATGCTGGATAGGGGGAGAGTCATTAATTACGTAGGCTCCCATTCCAGACTTGGAACCATCAGTAAAAATGTTAACAGCCCCCGGAATTGGACTGGATGAAGTTACCTTAGGGAAAATGATGGGATGTTCTTTAACAAAATGGAGTAATGGATGAGAAGGGTAGTGATTATCAATACTCCCTTGAAACGAGCAACACAGAATAGCCCAGTTGTCTAGAGTAGCACATAAAACATTAAGTTGAGCTTTAGTGTAGGGTATGATAAGAGAAGAAGGTGATTGGCCGAAAAATTGAATGCTTTGTTGAATCCCTTTAAGTGCCAATGCTGCAACAGCATCAGGATAATATTCTAAGGATTTTCCTGGGGATACATGTGGGTGGATCCATAGTAAAGGCCCATCTTGCCACAGTACTCCAGTAGGCTGCCGCATAGTGGCAAGCACACATAACTGGAAAGGTTTATCTCTCTGGAGCCTGCATAGAGTGGCATGCTGTATAGCTTGTTCTACTTTTATAAGGGCCGCTCTAGCCTCAGTAGTGAGGCTACGAGGGGAAGCAAGATCTGGATCACCCTTAAGAGTAGCATACAAAGGCTGGAGCACAATATTAGGAATATGTAAATATCCTCTTATCCAATTAATATCTCCCAGCAATTTTTGAAAATCATTTAAAGTTCGGAGATCTTGAGTCCTGATGGTAATTTTTTTGTGGTTTTAATTTGTCATACCCAATTGTCGCTCCCAAAAACCTGATAGAATCTCCCGTTTGAACCTTTTCAGGTGCGATGTGCAGTCCATGTTGAGCCAACAGCATCACGAGTTCTTTATAAGCCTCATAAACTGTCTGTTCTAATTTTGTGGCCAATAACACATCATCCATATAGTGAATGATCTTGGTGGAGGAATATTTATGTCTGAGAGGTGCGAGTGCCTTTCCCACATACATCTGGCACATCGTGGGACTGTTAGCCATTCCCTGTGGCAACACCACCCACTCAAACCTTTGATCTGGTTCCTCATGATTACACGAGGGAAGGGTGAAAGCAAAACGTTGGGAATCTTTAGGATGCAAAGGAATGGAAAAGAAACAGTCTTTAATGTCAATAACAATTATATGCCAGCCTTGAGGAACAGAGGAGAGCAGAGGCAGCCCTCTTTGAATGGGCCCCATAAGCTGCATCTGAGCATTAACTGCTCGTAGATCATGCAGTAGGCGCCACTTCCCTGATTTTTTCTTAATGACAAATATGGGAGTATTCCATGGAGAAGTAGAAGGTTGGATGTGACCCAAATCAAGTTGTTCTTTGACTAGATCATGGGCTGCTGCCAGCTTAACCGAGGGAAGAGGCCACTGAGGCACCCAAACAGGCTCCTCGGTGAGCCATGTTATGGGTATTTGAGCCCCAGTGGCCCCTAGGAAAAACCCAGACCAAACCTGTTAAGCTTTTGATGACCTTGCACAGGATGCTTACGTCCCTGTAGGTGCCTTCCTAGTCCTAGACCTGGCTTATACCCCATATCTTGCATGATATGTTGAGACACTGGGGAATAGTCATTACTAAGAGTGAACCCCATGTCTTTCATCAGATCACGGCCCCATAAAGAAATAGGTAAATCAAGTACATAAGGCTGAAAGGTACCATCGTGTCCTTCCGAGTCCTTCCAAGATAGATGTCTACAGCTGATTTGAGGGGCTTGGGCATATCCAAGTCCTCTTAAGGATTGATCAGAAGCCTGCACTGGCCATCCCCTAGACCAGTCCTTAAGGGCTATGATACTACGATCTGCTCCTGTGTCCAGCAGTCCCACAATAGATTTACCCTCTATGCTTAATTCCAAAGTGGGGCGATTGCTCATATCCAGTGACAAATAGGCACAATTTCCTCCGGTGGTACCAATCTGATTTCCTGTCCGTGACCTTGAGTCAGCAGGGAAGTGATTATGCAAACTAGGCAAAATTAGCAATTGAGCAATCCGATCCCCTGGGGAGATAGACACAATGCCCCTTGGAGCTTCTACCATAACCTTTACTGCCCCTACAGTATCAGGGTTTACAACTCCGGGGAAAACATGAAGACCTTGTAGGATAGAGGATGCATGTCCAATTAACAAACCTACAGTGCCAGGGGGTAAAGGCCCTTTGAACTCAGTTTCCACCAATTGGACTCCCATCTTAGGTGTTAATACGAGTCTGGAGGTGGAACAGAGGTCCAATCCTGCGGCACCTGTAGTGGCTCTCCGCATCTCGTGGGATGGCGCAGAGAAGGCCATGTCTCGGGTTCGGGTGTGACATTCTCCATTGCCCCATATATTCGTGGGCCCTGGGGTCGGGGGCCCCTTTGGCCGTTTTTTGGCCCAGCTGAAATAGGCTGTCCGTGGATGTCCCTCACTGATCTACACTCCCTTGCCCAATGCTTCCCCTTTTTGCATTTTGGACACAGCCCCGGTTGACGAGGGCTATTAGAAGGGCCACCGCGAGGAGGTCCAGTAAAATTGCCTTTTTTGGGACAGTCACGTTTGAAATGGCCGGATTGACCACAATGGAAGCATGTTCCGGCACCAGGACCGCCCCCTTTTGCAATCCGAAGGACAGCAGCTGCAAGACCTGCATTAGTTAAAGGTCCTCCAAGCTCTCTACACACTTTCATCCAAGATTCTATGCCCTTGTTTTTATAAGGAGCGATTGCTGCTTTACATTCTTTGGTGCATTGCTCAAAAACAAGTTGTTTAATCAAGGGCATTGCTCTATCAGGGTCACCAAAGATTTTTCCTGCGGCATCCACCATCCTAGCAACAAAGTCCGAGAAAGGTTCTGTGGGGCCTTGCATGATTTTTGTTAAATTGCCAGACACCTCTCCTCTATTTGGGAGTGATTTCCATGCACGGATACAAATGTTATTGATCTGTTCATATACCTCAGGGGGATATCCTGTTTGTTGATTAGCATATCTGCCTTGTCCCAAAAGCATTTCCTTGTCCCAATGGGGGTGTCCCGCCGCATAGTTTTGGGCAGCCTGCTCTACAGCACCCTCTAGCATAAAGGCTCTCCAGTCCAAATATTTGCCTGGAGAAACACAAGCCCGAACAAGGCTAGCCCAATCAGAGGGAGTCATACAGTATCTAGACAGACTCTCCACCTGAGTTAATGTGAAGGCGGCATCCACCCCATAAGTACGCACAGACTCTGCCAGGGTCTTCACAATTTTGAAATCTAAGGGCTCATGGAATCTTCCCCTATTGTCATCCTGGAAAACTGGATAAGCAAGACCCATCTCAGCATTAACAGCCCTCCATGTTTGGGCGTGGAAAGCTCTCCTCGAAACACCCTCACCGTATGGTGGCGGGTCCGGAGGATCATTTTTCTTGAGCTCCTGTTTATTTTTATTCCCTTCTCCCATAGTTAAATTCCCTAGCTGCCGAGACAGTCTCCCGAGCTCCTCCTGTTCTTCCTCCTCCTCTTCTGACCCACTTTTGCATGGGAGTGTGCGCAGTGTACTGAGATCTGGATACAGGCGTTTCCTCCCCCGTTTCTCGCTCTGCACATTCCCCTCCTCCTGAAATATTTCACTCCGTGCCAGAGACAATCGCCTCCTCCCCTGTTTCTCGCTTCGCACACTGCCATCCTCCTGAAATACGTCACTGCCTGCCGGAGATAATTGTTTCCTCCCCTGTTTCTCGCTCCGCACACTCCCACCCTCCTGAAATACCTCACTGCCTGCCACTTCTGATCTTTCTTCATGTAATTGCTCTAAAACTTCTTGTCCTTTAGTAAGTGCTTCCTGACATCTGCTATCTGCGAGGCAACTACGAATCATCTTCCAAAGGGGTATCACCCCACCCTCTAATATGCCCTGCTCAGAAGCAAAGTCAAGGTCTGTGCCTAACTTATCCCAGCTAGGCAGAGTAAAGCTGCCCCAGAACGGAAACCACGATGCAGCAATATCTGTCTTCTGTAAAAATCTCTGTAAAGTACTACGTTTCACTTTTAGGCCCTTGGAACGTAACAGGTTATCTAGGGCCAGGAGAAGCGGACTTGAAGATACGGCACCCATGACACAACAAAAGACACACAACAAACAAGAGTGAAAGTAAGAGCAAAAGTACACAGTGCAGCTGCAATAAGATTTAATGCTCTCTCTGGATTTACAGAGGAGCTGCCGCTTTGACAGGGGTCCTAATTACCTAGGACTAATCTCCGCTTTAATGCGGGTCCCAATTAACCTGGGACTAATCTCCGCTTTGATGCGGGTCCTACTTATCTAGGACTGATCTTCCGCTTTACCTGCGGGTCCCACCTTACCTGGGACTAATTGGTGCACCACCCCTGACTGCTGAAAGTTCTGGTTCCCGGGTCTCGGCACCACTTGTCGCGACCCCTTGCCCGCAAGGAAGACGCAACTCAGGAATCTTCTTTCAGCAGTTTATTCAGGCCTTGATTTAAGTATCTTTTAGTGACTCCCTTTCTTCCTCTTTCTTTTCTCCCGAGGGCCCAAGCACAGCCTAATAAAGCCTCCCACGTACCAATCTTAAGCCGCCGCGTGGATCTTTCTTATAGGGTGGCAAGAGATATCGTGCCAACTCTCCACAAAGGAATTTGATTTATCACAGGCCACAGTGGAAGCCGGCGCCATCTTCTAATGGCGGCCACAATTTACAACAATGGCTTACCACAGGCAAGTCCAACTATACAAGATGCCTCCTCTGAACTGCTTGAATTTCTATTCTGTTTGGGTTATTTTTCTCCATTATATTAGGATGAGTTGTCTGATTCTAGTAGGTATGGGTTAGTGTCAGGGATTCAGTATTTCAAAAGGAAAATTGGAAAATGAATTCAATGTGTAAGCAAATATGTGCTTCACAAATATCTGTGAATGTCTGATATCCTCTCACTCTCATCCAGAAAAATGCCTTGACATTACCTTCACCCCAGGTAAAACATAATTAGAGGAGAAGAGTTAGAAAATCAGTGAATACATATCTGGAATGGAAAATGCTCAAGAGTTCATAACCATGGAGGTGGTAGAGGAGTTTCCAAA
The DNA here is from genome assembly GCF_048772815.1 of Callospermophilus lateralis. Lineage (NCBI taxonomy): Eukaryota > Metazoa > Chordata > Mammalia > Rodentia > Sciuridae > Callospermophilus > Callospermophilus lateralis. Next base: position 632,340 of record NW_027514453.1, on the reverse strand, counting down.
AGTAAGGGACAGGGTAAACACAACACAAACAGGGAGCTCTGAGAGCCTAAAAACTTTTTGAGAAACTGCCTCTGATTTTGGGCACTTGAAATATATGTTGTTGTCAGGAGATTTGGCTACTTTAGTAGTGAGACCATCAAAGCTGGTTCTGCATCTATGTGACCTGAAGGACATGGTTTCTTATTTTCCAATGAAGATGAGGCAGCAATGCTGAATCCTCTCTTTGTAGGTAAACTGTGACCACTGAGGACTAAGTGTCCCTCCGTGTTGACTGCGAAGCCATTTGGTCCTCCTACACTTTTTGTGGTGTTTTTCTTGTAGCACTGGGAGTTTGGTATTTGCTTCACGAAATACCAGGAGCTCAACTGGGACATATTGCTGGAGGGAGTTGTGTCACGTGTGTTGGGTCAGGGTCTGCAGGAGAATGCACCAACCAGGCTTCTATCCCTCCTAGCTTGCCCCATTGCCCCCTCGTCCATATCAACCTGATTCAGAACATTGACCTGAAACCTCACCATATAACAAGATGCCTTTACATATAAGGGACTGCTGGCTGCACCATGTCAGTCACAAGCCATTTGGAATCCAATGGTAGATCCTCATGGCCCTACCACTGATGTTTCATCACACACCTGCCCACCACTGCTCTAGGCCCACTACTCAGCAGGCTCCAACTTACTGGCATCTCTGTTCTACACCATTTTCATGAAACCCAGTCAATCAAGGCATTGTCTGGTATACTCATGATCAGCAACAGGACATCCAAATGTTCTCCAGTGCCACCTGGTTGTGGGAACTTCCAAAAATTCATGGTATTTATCAAGCCATTTTTCAAGGATGAAGTTGGAGAAACTCTGGGTTTCAATTCATTCAGGAACCACTAAATGTTGAGGAAGCTAATTTAAATGAAAACTCTGGAGAACTCTCACAGGCAAGGCTTCCCAAAGAGTGGGGAAAAGGTCACATGAAGCCAGGCACATTGAGGTGTAAAATGTGAGGTCCATGTGTGTTTTGACTCTCAACTATGGCTGCAAGTTTTTCACAATTATATCATGTGATATGCTGGCTGAGATTCCCAGTGCTCTGTGGAAAGCCAGATCTCAGTTTCCAAGGGCAACTCTCATGCGTGGCCTCCTAAAATCCCAAAACAATTCATGGCAATACTTCTCTGAGGTGAGTTCCAGAACTAAGTCTCTATGGGGAATCACACCAGAGTTCAAGCCCAGGTGGACCCAGACATTTCTTCCAACCGCCACACAAATGACCACAATTAAAACCAAAACACTCCCACATGGCCCTCATCTTCTTCCATATATTCACTCATCATGACCTCTGGCTGGAGGTTTCCATGAGGGGTGCAGCCATTGGTAGTGTCCAAAATAATCTCACTTGCCCCTCATTTGCCTAAAGTCAGGGTGGCCTGGACACTCTTAATATGAACCAGGAGTGGTCAACTAAGCCTGCCGTTCATGCTGCTCTGTTTCTCCAATTTGAGGCCTACTGACTTTCAGGTATGGAATATTTATGTGAAATAGAGTCATGAGAAAAGCCAAGCACCTCGGCAGAGATTTCAAGAACTCATTTGACCCAAAGGATCAGTATTCTCACTTGATGGATGTCAGGAACCTAACAGAAGAAGGTGAGAGACTTCATCCACAATGACTGATCTTTTGGCCATTTTGGTTTTGGATGCGCACATGCGATCATTCTTTGGATCCATCATGTGCTGAGAATAAAAATCACAGCCACATACAAGGCCAAGAGGCTAATTCAGACACATCCCTTTCCAAAGCAATTAAGCAAAGAGCCACAGGTGATGCCTATTCATTTCAAATTTAAAACTGTTTTCTTCAGGCTTCACAAAGGGGTGGCCTGAGGCAAAGACCTTCCTGACATTCAGGGCAACAGAACATAAGGTAAGCAAAAGGCCCAAAGCAGGGTTTCTCCACTGAGACTTTCCTGGTCACACTGATATCTGAGTTTTCTGAGATGATCTCCATTCTCTTCAGCTATCCAGTATATGGCCATGTCACAGAGCTTGGAGGTGGTACATATCTTGGACACAAATCCCTGAGCCTATTCTGGAGACTGGCCAGAATTCAGGAAGAAAACAGGAACTTAGGATGATAGCAGGTGTTGCCCATCGATAAGACAAGGTGCAGTCCATTCATAAATTGAGCAGGATGAATTATGGTAAGATTTATACTAGACAGGACACATCCATTAATGCATTCTCTTTTCTAATGTCTACAACAATGGACATAGTCGGATACACAAACATAGAAACACTCACCTTGTCAAATGACTTACTCGAAACAGTCCACTTCAATCCAAACAAACCGCCATTCCTACCTTTTGTTAGAACATGAGGCAAAACCACAAACCCACACCCACTCCCATAATGGCACCTCCTTCCCCCATGTAGATCTGTGACTATCTGGAGTGTCCTCTAACTGCTCGGCCATACTATATTCCTTCGAAATAGTCTGTCCTCTCTCAGGTCTGGTTTCCTTGGCTAACTCTGTGAAGTTGTCAGGAAATAGTGGTGAGCCACTACTGGCTTTCTCAGAAAAGGTACCTCTTCAGTGCTCTCCTGGCATTTGGCCATCCTCACATTAGTAGGTACCAAGAAATACTGACTCTGTCCTTGGTAAATCCAAACAAGTGAGACCACTGTGACTGAAAATGGGATAGCGTCTGGGTGCCTGGCCACTAGGATACAAAGATCATAGAGTTCCATCACCAAGGAAATGAGGTATGTCACTTTCTTTGGAATTGAATGAATGAGGTCACTGCCTTGGCAACCAGTTTGTCCTAACACTTGCTTCCAAGGGTCCCATGAGATGGAGGCTGCTCCTACTTCCTGGAACACTTGCACAAGTTAGAATGGTATATCAACCATAGGCACCTGGGAACAGCTCTCCACACAGGTCTGGTTTAGTCCATCTTCTCTAACATAAGTAGAGAGAGGCTGATTCAGACACATCCCTTTATCCTGACCAGGTTGTTTGCCATGGAATAGGACTTTTGCTCTCTCAGGTCTTTCATACCTCCCTACAACTTCTCCAGGTATCATTTCTGCATGGACCTTTGAGGTTTTCAGCAGGTGGAAGGTCCCCTAATTCCCTGTATTTTAAGAACAACTCTGTCGCTGCTTTTCTGTAAAATGAGATTGAGGGAACAGTGTATGTTTAGGGTTAATAACAGGTTCAATTTGGGTTAGGAATCATTCTGTGCGATGAATAATGGTATTGGGAACTTGCGATAATTAAAAGAACATAGAGGTGAAATATAAGTATGGAAACAGAAATCTAGGTATGATTTGAAGCACAGGACCTTGTACCTTGGTAGATTTAATGTAGAAGAGAACATCCAGTAAAAAATGGATAGTCGGTAGGATTAGGAAGATAGTCGGTAGGTTTAGGAAGAAGAGTGAGTATAGTATTTGGACCAAAAGTTCTTTAGCAATAGGATTTCGGTTAGAGAATGAATGAAAATGTCAGCACATATGAAGAGTCAGTCACAATGATGAACTGGGGAAAATAAGTAGGAAAGCAGTTATCAATAGAGACATTATGAAATCAGGCAAAGTATAAAGTGAGTTATAGGATTAGACATTTTCAACAGGGTTTAATTTGTATATATAATCATTGGAAGAAACAAATATGTTGTCACCAATAGGATTGACATTTGAGAGCATTAGGCAACCTTCACATGGATGTTTTTAGTTAAACATTTTCACTTTTCTTTTAGGCTTCGGTACAATCATAAGTGTGACCTTTACATTTTTTGTTCAGAATTTTACTGTGATAAAATATATATGTGGATCTGGTGACATGAGTATTTCTTCCACCATTTCTGGGAGCAATATTTTGAAGACATATACATTAGTGTTAGGGGTACACAGAGGTGTACCCTGTGTCTATGAATATAGAGATAATGCATGAATAGACCATCCTGTGAATAAATAATATAACTGGTTCCATTTCAAATAATGAATTGAATTGATATCTAAAAATATATAAGAAATCATATATATATATATATATATATATATATATATATATATATATATATATATATATACACACACACACACACACACGCACACGCACAGACATTAAAAAGTAGCAATATAAGAGATCCAACATGGTGGCGGACATGGAGAAATCAAGTATCTGACCTCATTAGCTGCGCAGGCATAGGGAGTCGTAAACTGTCTAAATGCTGTTTGTTCAGAATCACTAGGCAATGCTGACCTGACGTGGATCTGGTGCGAACAGTCTGGGCCCCTGAGAAAACACACAGAGCCCGGATCGGCTGCATAGAAGCTCAGATTTGCCTGCTTCTTGTGACTCAGAACTAACGTTCCCTCTGAAATAACTGGTCGGCCCTTCTGAATTTACAGAGGTAAAAGGCCACTGGATTGAAATGGGGCTTTGGAGACACAGTCAGGACCCATCCATTGCATTGGTCACCTGGCAAAAGGAACGAATGGTCACCATTTGCATGGGATACCACCGTGGAAGAGAACTGATGTCATGGGCAGAGGAGATAACTTCATTGAAACCAGTACGACAGGTGTGTAATTCCCTATGCATCTCTCTCCACACAGCGGGGAAACATTAAGGGCCCCTCCCAGCTCTCTCTTAAGGGGCCCTCCCAGGTCTCCCGTGAGAAAGATGGCCAGACCGAGGGAATCATGTGTGCTGTGGGACTTGTGGCGTGGAATTCCTGGCTACCGCTCCTACTAGTGCTGACAACTGAGGTCTCTTACACCAGCTAATGTGGGCATGGATACCAGAGAGCAAGCAAATTCGCTGGGGGTTCCCAGCCCCAAGCTCTATAAACTTAGTGTCTGAGGGAGGCAAACAGGGAGAGAGTGCCAAGCGTTGATGAAAACAGGGCTACCAGGAGCAGAGACCTGACGTGTAGCAAGTATTGTGGTGAGCGTCACAGTTGAGCGGAGCCTGGCTTGAGGAAACACTAGAGAAGGTCCTAGGCACTCAGGATTAGAGACCCGCCCAGTCTGGGAGGAAGAGCTGCTGCACAGTGATTGGTTCCCACCTATTGAGAGGAGAAGCTTGGCCCAGTGAGCACAGCTCCACCTACTGGAAGAGAAGTTAATTGAACTCTATGACTGCATGTATTATTATTATTATTATTATTTTATTTTTATTTTTTTTCTTTCATTTAAATTTTTTGTGTTGTTCTTTAACTTATTTTAATGTTTTTATTTTTTTAATTTTACTATTATTATTATTTTAAATTTTAATTTTCATTTTTTAATTATCATTATTATTTTAAAAAAATTATTTCTTTCTTTATTTTCTAATTTTTTCTTTTGTCTTTTCATTTCTTTTCAATTTTCTTATTCCCTCTTCCTTGAATTCTACCTGCCTATTCTCATTCTCTTTAGTGACTTCTTCCCATCCCTTCTAATATCTTTCCTCCCAAGCTTCAAATAAATTTATAAGAATAAGAAGTAACTCAGCACTCAAACAGAACAAGAAGTAACATGAGCAGCATCAAAAAGCAAGAAAGAAAAGGAGTACAAACAATGAAGGATAACCTAAATATTCAGGAGGACCTAGAATTATCAGAAAAATGGTCATATAAAGAACTCAAGGAATACCTTAGACAGATGAAATGGAACCTTAAAGAGGATACGAGAGAGCAAATAAATACAGTGAAAGAACACATTGAAAATGAATTACATAAACAGATAAAAGAAGAAGTTCATCTTCTTTATCAGGAGATAGAGATTATAAATATTTAAAGAATATTTCTAGAAATGAAGGAAACGATAAACCAAATTAAAAACTCAATTGAGAGTATCACTAACCGTGTGGAGCAAGTAGAAGACAGAATGTCACATAATGAAGACAAAATATATCATCTTGAAAAGAGTCTAGCCAACACAGAAAGGCTGGTAAAAAATCACGAGAAAAACATCCAAGAGATATGGTATAACATAAAAAAACCAAACTTATGAGTCATCTGGATAGAGGAAGGTACAGAGATTCAAACTATGGGAATGAAAATTTTCCAGAAATAAAAAAGGAAATGGATATACAAATTGAAGATGCTTACAGGACACAGAGCACACAAAATCACAGTAGACCAACGCCAAGACACATTGTTATGAAGCTATCCAATATACAGAACAAAGAGAAAACTTTAAAAGCTTCAAGAGAAAGGAGGAAGATTACATTCAGGGGTAAACCAATAAGGTTAGCAACCTATTTTTCATCACAGACACTGAAAGTGAGAGGATCCTGGAACAACGTATTTCAAACATTGAAAGACAATGGATGCCAAACAAGAATTCTGTATCCAGCAAAATTCAGCTTCAGGTACGACAACGAAATAAAAATCTTTCATGATAAACAAAGGTAAAAGAATTTGCAGCCAGAAAACCACCATTGCAAAGTGTCTTGAGCAAAACACTACACGAGAAAGAAATGAAAAACAACAACCAAAACCATCAGTGGGAAGTGCCTCAGTAATGACAGAGGGCGGGGGAAAAGCTAATCATGGAGAAACAAAGTAAATTTTAAAAAGCGATAAATATTCAAACATGGCTGGCAGTAGAAACCATATATCAATAGTTACACTAAACATTAATGGCTTAATCTCTCCAATAAAGCAACATAGGCTTGTAACTTGGATTCAAAAAACAAATCCAACAATATGTTGCCTCCAGGAGACATATCTGAATGGAAAAGACATACACAGGCTGAAGGTGAAAGGTTGGGAAAAAATATACCATGCACACGGTCCTCATAAGCAAGGAGTGGTGGCCATCCTCAAATCGAATTAAATCGACTTCAAGACTAATTTAATCAAAAGGGATAATGAAGGAAATTATATACTGTTAAAAGGAACCATTCACCAACAAGACATAAAAATTATCAGTATTTACGCACCATTAAATTGTGCTGTGACGTTCATAAAACAAATTCTCCTCAAGTTCAAGAATCAAATAGCCCACAACACAATAATTATGGGTGACTTCAACACACCTCTCTCACCATTGGACAGATCCTCCAAATAAAAGTTGAATAAAGAAACTATAGAACTCAATATCACAATCAATAACATAGACTTAACTGACATATATAGAATATATCAACCATCATCAAGTGGATATAATATTTTTTAGCAGCACATGTATCCTTCTAAAAAATAGACCATATATTATGCCATAGAGCAACCTTCAGTAAATATAAAGGGTGGACTTAATACCATGAATTTTATTGGATTATAATGGAATGAATCTGGAAACCAATGAAAAAGAAGGAAGGAAAAATCCTACATCACATTGAAAATGAACAACATGTTACTGAATGATTAATGTGTTACAGAAGACATAAATGAGAAAATCAAAAAATTCTTCAAGATAAATGAAAATACAGAAACAACATATCGGAGTCTATGGGACACAATGAAAGGTGTTTTAAGAGGGAAATTCACCACCTTGACGTCATTCCTCAAAAATAGGAAAGAACAACAAATAAATGAGCTCACACTTCATCTCAAAGCCCTAGAAAAGGAAGAGCAAAACAACAGCAAATGTAGCAGAAGGCAAGAAATAACTAAAATCAGAGCGGAAAACAACAAAATTGAAACAAAAGAAACTATTGAAAAAATTACAAAACTAAAGCTTGGTTCTGCAAAAAATAAATAAGAAGGATAGACCCTTAGCATCCCTTTATGTTCAAAACATTTGAAAAACTAGAGATAACAGGAATTTACCTCGACATTGTAAAAGCTATCTATGTTAAGCCTCAGGCTAGCATTATTCTGAATGAAGAAAAATTGAAGCATTCCCTCTAAAATCTGGAACAAGACAGAGATGTCCTCTACCACCACTTCTATTCAATATAGTTCTCGAAACACTGGCCAGAGCAATTAGACAGATGAAAGAAATAAAAGGCATGAAAATAGGAAAAGAATAACTTAAATTATCACTACTTGCAGCTGATATGATTCAATATATAGAAGACCCAAAAGGGTCTACAAAAAAAAACTACTAGAAGTTAGAAATTATTTCAGCAATGTGGCAGGATATAAAATCAACATTCATAAGTCAAAGGCATTTCTGTATATCAGTGACAAAACTTCTGAAACGGAAATGAGAAAAAAAAAAAACACTCCATTCACAATATCCTCAAAAAATAAAACTAAAATCCTTGGGAATCAACCTAACGAAGAGGTGAAAGATTTATACAATGCAAACTACAGAACCCTAAAAAGAGAAGTAGAATAAGATCTTAGAAGATGGAAAAATATACACTGTTCATGGATAGGGAGAACTAATATCATCAAAATGGTGATATTCCTAAAAGTTCTCTATAGGTTTAATGTAATGCCAATCAAAATCCTAACGGCATTTCTTGTAGAAATAGAGAAAGCAATCATGAAATTCATATGGAATAATAAAAGATCCAGAATAGCAAAAGCAATTCTAACCAGGATGTGTGAATCAGGCGGTATAGCGATACCAGATTTCAAACTAAATTTCAGAGCAATAGTAACAATGACAGCATGGTACTGGTACCAAAACAGGCGGGTGGACCAATGGTACAGAATGGAGGACACAGAGATTAATCCACAATGCTACAACAATCTTCTATTTGATAAAGGAGCTAAAAGCATGCAATGGAGGAAGGATAGCATCTTCAACAAATGGTGCTGGAAAAACTGGAAATCCATATGTAACAAAATGAAACTGAATCCCTTTCTCTTGCATGCACAAAAGTTCACTCAAAATGGATCAAGGGCCTTGATATCAAAACAGAGACATGGCGTCTGATAGAAGAAAAAGTTGGCTACGATCTACATACTGTGGGGTCGGGCTTCAAATTCCTCAATAGGACATCCATAGCACAAGAGTTAATAACAAGAGTTAATAACTAGAATCAACACATGGGACTTACTCAAAGCAAAAAGTTTTTTCTCAGCAAAAGAAACAATAAGAGAGGTAAATAGGGAGCCTAAATTCTGGGAACAAATCTTTACTCCTCACACTTCAGATAGAGCCCTAATATCCAGAGTATACAAAGAACTCAAAAAATTAAACAATAAGATAACAAATAACCCAATCAACAAATGGGCCGAGGACCTCAACAGACATCTCAGAGGAGGACATATAATCAACAAGTACATGAAAAAATGCTCACCATCTCCAGTAGTCAGAGAAAGGTGAATCAAAACCACCCTAAGATACCATCTCACTCCAGTAAGATTGGCAGCCATTATGAAGTCAAACAACAAGTGTTGGTGAGAATGTGGGGAAACAGGTACACTTGTACATTGCTGGTGAGACTGCAAATTGGTGCATCCAATTTGGAAAGCAGTATGGAGATTTCTTGGAAAGCTGGGAATGAAACCACCATTTGACCCAGCTATTCCCCTTCTCGGTCAATTCCCTAAAGACCTAAAAAGAGCATGCTGCAGGGACACTGCTACATCGATGTACATAGCAGCACAATTCACAATAGCAAGACTGTGGAACCAACCTATATGCCCTTCAATAGATGAATGGATTAAAAAATGTGGCATTTATACAGAATGTAGTATTACTCTGCCTTAAAAAATGACAAAATCATAGAATTTGCAGGGAAATGGATGGCACTAGAGCAGATTATGCTAAGTGAAGCTACCCAATCCCTTCAAAACAAATGCCAAATGTCTTCTTTGATATAAGGAGATTAACTAAGAACAGAATAGGTATGAAGAGGATGAGAAGAAGATTAACATTAAAACAGGGATGAGAGGTGGGAGGGAAAGGGAGAGAGAAGGGATATTGCATGGAAATGGAAGGAGACCCTCAGGGTTATACAAAATTACATACAAGAAGAAAGGGAAAAATAATACAAGGGGGAGAAATTTATTACTGTAGAGGGGGTAGAGAGAGAAGAGGGGAGGAGAGGGGAGGGGAGGGGGGATAGTAGAGGATAGGTAAGGCAGCAGAATACAACAGACACTAGTATGGCAATATGTGAATCAATGCATGTGTAACTGATGTGATTCTGCAATCTGTAAACGGAGTAAAAATGGGAGTTCATAACCCACTTGAATCAAAGTGACAAATATGATGTATCAAGAACTATGTAATGTTTTGAACAAGCATAAATAAAAATTAAAAAAAAAGAAAACTAACTTCGGTGAGTGATGCACGCGAATCCTAATATTTTTACAGTAACTGACCCAGTTTAACATCAATGCAAGTAGATTCCAATGGTACATGATGTGTACTTTGACGTTCATTTTTATTCAACACTGGTACATACTATTTCCTCAGTTTATGCACATCACAGGATATATATTTCATCGACAATTTAGCAAATTTATAGGCATTTGTTTCACTTTCAATCACTTCCTGCTTCAGAACACATGGATTCCTCCATATTTCTTGACTGGTAATTTCATGAGACTTCTTTCCAAACACATTATTTTCGACTTCCATAATCACTTTTTAAGCAAAACTTACACACACTTCATGATAAACAATAACCCTAAGATGACAATTAGATATATAACTGGTTGGAATTATTGATTGTATGTCAATATATGATTTCTTATATATTTTCAGATAACAATTCAATCCATTATTTAAAGTGGAATCAGTTATATTATTTATTTACAGTATGTTCTATTCATGCATTATCTCTATATTCATAGACACAGGGTACACCACTTTGTACCCCCAATACTAATTTATATGTCTTAAAATATTGCTCACAGAAATGGTGGAAAAAATACTCATGTCACATGATCTACATATATATTTTATCACAATAATTTTCTGGGCACAAAATGCAAAGGTCACACTTATGATTGCACCAAATCCTAAATGGAAGTTGAATATGGATTACTAAAAACATCCATTTCCAGTTTGCATAATGCTTTCAAATGTCATTTCTGTTGGTGACTACATATTTGTTTCTTCCTAAAATTATGTATTCAATCTCGATCCTGTTGAAAATGTGTAAACCTATCATTCACTTTACAATTGCCTGATTTTGTAATGTCTCTATTGATATCTTCTTTCCTATATTTTCTGCAGTTCATCATTGTGACTGACTCTTCACATGTGCTGACATTTACATTCACTGTGTAAATGAAACCGTATTGCTAAAGAACATTTGATCCAAATTTTATACTCACTCTTCTTCCTAAACCTACCGACTCTCTTCCTAATCCTACCGACTATCCAAATTTGAGTGGATGTTCTCTTCTACAATCAATCTTCCAAGGTACAAGGTCCTATGCCATTGATTATCAATTTATCTGAGACAAACGTGCAGAACATAATTAAAAGCTAAGTATCCCAATAAAGGGCCTCATTCCCTTCTGGGCTACAAATCTTACCTAGATTTCTGTTTTTATACTTATATTTCACCTCTATAGTTTTATAAATATCGCAGGTTCCCAATACCATTATTCATCAATCAGAATGATTCCGAACCCAAATTGAACATGTTATTAACCCTAACCATACACTGTTCCCTCAATCTAACTTTACAAAAGAGAAGGGACAGGGTTCGTCTTGCAATACAGCAATGTAGGGGATCTGCCACCTACTGAGAAACTCAAAGGTCCATGCATATTTGATCCCTGGAGAAGATGTAGGCAGCTATGAAAGACCTGAAAGACCAAAACAACCTGGCAAACAACCTGGTCAGGATGAAGGGTTGTGTCTGAGTAATCCTCTCTCTTCTTAATGTAGAGAAGATGGACCAAATGAGGCCTATGAGGAGAGCTGTTCCGCAAACTGGTGCGGCCAATTTGAAAAGCAGTATGGAGATTCCTGGGAAAGCTTGGAATGGAACCACAATTTGACCCAGCTATTGCCCTTCTTGGACTATTTCCTGAAGACCTTAAAATAGTGTAACTCTGGGATACTGCCACATCGATGTTCTTAGCAGTACAATTCACAATTGCTGCACTGTGGACCCAACCTAGATGCCCTTCAATAGATGAATGGATAACAAATGTGGCATTTATACACCATGGAGTATTACGCAGCACTAAAATATGACAAAATCATGGAATTTTCAGGGAAATGGATGGTAATAGAGCAGATTATGCTTAGTGAAACTAGCCAATCCCTAAAAAACAAATACCAAATGTCTTCTTGGATATAATGAGAGCAACTAAGAACAGAGCAGGGAGGAAGAGCAGGAAGAAAAGATTTACATTAACAGAGACATGAGGTGGGAGGGAAAGGGAGAGAAAAGGGAAATTGCATGGTAATGAAGGGAGACCCTCATTGTTATACAAAATTGCACATAACAGGTTGTGAAGGGAATGGGAAAATAAACAAGGAGAGAAATTAATTACAGTAGATGGGGTAGAGAGAGAAGATGGGAGGGGGAAAGAGGGGGGATCATAGAGTATAGGAAAGGTAGCAGAATACAACATTAACTAATAGGGCATTATGTAAAAATGTGGATATGTAACCAATGTGATTCTGCAATCTTTATTTGGGGTAAAAATGGGAGTTCATAACCCACTTGAATCTAATGTATGAAATATGATATGTCAAGAGCTTTGTAACGTTTTGAACAACCAAAAAAAGAAAAAAAGTAGCAATATATATGCCAATCGAAATTCATCATGAAATATATATAATCCACAGATGCAAAAATATTCATTTTACTGAACATGGATTTATGTATAATGTTATTGAACTAGGAAGCTCACCCATAGGTTGAATTTTCAGTTTGAACAGCGTTTAGGAGTAGTGATCTCTTCTCACAATTTGTATCTGCCAATTCAGCCACCTCACAAGTATGTACGTGTGATACTAGGTAGGATTCTCTATGTGCATATAAAAATACATGTGCTACAGAGAAAGGGAGACAGGATTCCCATTTTTGTTAACTTTAAAAACACATGTAGAATTATTTCAACAAAAAATTGACTAGATTTATAGCTCCTATACTATATAATGCAAAAGGCAATTCCAACTACACACCATGCCTCCTCTGAACGGCTTGTATTTCTATTCTGCTTGGGTTATGTTTCACCATCATATTAGGATTATTAGTCAGAGTCTAGTAGGGTATGGGTTAGTGCCAGGAATTCAGTATTTCAAATGGAAAATTGGAAAATGAATCCAATGTGTATGCAAATATGTGATATACAATAATCTTCCCACTCTCATCCAGAACAATGCTTTGACATTACCTTTGCCCCAAGTAAGACACAATTAGAGGAGAAGAGTTAGACATTCTGTGAATACTTATCTGGAATGGAAAATGCTCAGGAGTTCACAACCTTGGAGGTGGTAGAGGAGTCTCCAAAAGGAAGGGACAGGGGTGATCACTCAACCTGATCTTTCATTAATATTGGGAGCCATCTTGCCACAAAGCCATGGAAAGATAATTTTTGCTTTACTATAAATTACTGCAAATTCTGAACCTGCTTGGAATGCCTGCCCATGCCTTGAACTCACCCATGCCTGTCTTACTGACCAGATCACAGCCCTCTCTGAAACCTTACTGAAACCTCATAAATATTGGCCTTCCCTGGCCAGACAACGACCCTCTCTGAGGCTCTAATGGTCCTCATAATTTCTGATGCTGGGGCCAGCAAATAAAAAATGTAAACTACAATTAGTGTGATGCTTGTCAAAGTTCTGTTTTCTGATACTCCCTTTTTGTGTAACTTTTTGGGCTATAAAGCTGGGGTGTAGGAAAGGTGGGGATGCTGTCTTTTTCCAGCCGTTTTGAGAAGGAGAGTCAGCCTAGCCGGTTGAACTAATAAGCTTGCCTTAATTTGATTTTAATTGGAGTCAGTGGTATTTTCTTGCATCCTGGTCTAACATTTTGGAGTTCCCCAGCGAGATGATGTTACCAGATCATAAGACCAGACTGCTGGAAATTCTGACGCTGGCCTTTCCTCCAGGGCTCAGGGCTGGAGAGCCAAGTTCCAAAGCCTTGGAGTGAGCATTTGGTCCAGGGAGCACTGCAGTGAACCATCGCACTAAAACTATTAGCAAGCACCTGGTGGAGGAGGCCTCCATAGGTAGGTGGTGCCTTTATAACATCTGATATCCAGTTAAGGGAGATGTCTTCTGATGACAGAGAGGTGGCCTGGGGAGGCTCACATGTACTCCTGTCCAGGACAGTAACAAGAATTGTTCTGTCCTCTGTTCTGTTCTGTATGGAATTTCTCTGAAAGGGTAGAAAGGTGCAGCCGGGCACGCAGGAGCTCCTACCCCGGAGCTTCAGCAAGACATTTCATTGCTCCTCTGTTTTTCTGTATCTTCACCAGGTTTCTGTTTCTTTGTGTTTTGTTCTGTGTTCTATATGTTTTCTTGTTTGTTTGTTTTTGTGCATTTTGTTGTGTGATTTCTGTGGTAAAAACTTAAAGATATTGGACGTAAAAATGGGTAATAAAGCAAGTAAGCCTTACACCCTTTGGACTGTGTTCTAAAAAACTGTGTTGAAGTTTACCCCCCTTTGTTAAGCAGGATGAGAGAAGCCCCTAGCTGGCAGCCTGGAACTCACCCACTGCAGAGGGCAATGCCTGCTGGCCACCAAAGAACAGAGTATCTCTCAGGTTAACAATGGAAACTCCATTAAAACCCCTTGTTGCTCCAGTTCAAGAGAGTCACAACCTTTGGGCAGAGTCCCCTGTGTCTCTGCTTTGTTAGCAAAGCAGTAAACCTCCCTTTTTATTTTTCTCAAACCCTGTCCTCATTATTAAATAGGTATTAATTCGCTTCAAGGTCAGAAACCGAAATTTAAGTTACAAATTTTGATAACCCCCCGACCCTGGAACTTTTTGAGAGCTGACTACTGAAATGTTAGGAGATGGAGCGAGATTGGGGTGGAACCAAACCAGAGGAGTTAATCCTATAAGTAAAAGGAGGGACTGAGGGACTCCCAGGATCTACCAAAGCCCTGTTGCTTCAGGGAATTCCTTCCTTCGTTCCCTGCACTGTAAGGATTATGCCACCTCTGTCTTTTTAAAAAAAAGAAAAAGAAAAAGGAGACACTAAATGCAGTAAAGTCACCATGGAAACCCTTGATATTACATTTCAGGTTGCCGTCTGTGAAAACATCTGATCCCCTTGTGAGGACATCTATCCTGCCACTGGTGTAGGAGATTTTTCTCTTATCAGCTCTGTTTTTAAGGCTTCTGTCTGTCAGCCATAGTCTGGAGCTCCTTTCTGTCTGTCTTGTGTCTTTGTTTCTGGCCCTTTAAGACATGTGCAATAATGTGGTGATATTATAAATTTTTTCTTGGGAATGATATTAGTTCAATGTGTGTCTAAATGATGGTGTTTTATTGTAACAATCTGGTATCTGGATGGGTTTTTGTAGCATTGCTCAATCTTGCAGTTAAAAGTCGGGTTTAGGTAATTGTTTAGTTTATGATTTCAGATAATTCATGCCAGATAACTTAAATGCTTAGGATGGAAAACTAAAGCACTCTACTTCCAAGTTGGCAAGTAACTTCCCAAACATTCAGTTTTATTTTTCACCAATTTTGAATTGGGTAGACTGAGAAAATATCACAGTGTGTACCAGTGCATTAATTTGGACAAGGATAGCAAATCATATTATGGTATCTGTTGACAAAACAAGATGTAAAGATATAAAATTTTGTGAATTTCATCTTAAAATTGTATCATAATTTTCAACATCCGAACCTCAAAATTATGGTTAAAATGCCTTAGGCCTGAGGTGTCTGCTCAGAATAGCAGTTTTACCCTGCTCCTTTCAGACCTCAGCAAGGACTTTTGTTGAAATGCAAATGAAAGAAGCCTGCAAGCTCAGTAGGAGACTGATCTGAGGCCTAAGGCAGGAAAAAAGGTAAATTGTATGGTATTTACTAATTACTGGCCAGTCATTTTTTCTAGGACTCTTATTTTTTTCCTTAGATTCTGTATTCTTTTTTTGAGCTCATGATTTTGATCCTGCAGACCTAGGTTAATGTTTTTCTGATCAGCTCTATCTTTGACCAACAGTGGAGTTTTTGAAACATTGCAATGGAGATTTCAACTGCAAAAAGCTACAAGGCCTTTACTATTATTATGTGTGCACACTTTTGTTAGTGTTGTATGTCTATATATACATATATCCCTATATCATATATATGTTATACAAATTAACACATATAAGGAGCACTCATAAAAAAAGCACTCATATAAACAAATTTTGAAACGTGGATCCAAAGATCTTAAATTCTCATGATTTAATTGGTGCAATTTAAATTGGATAAACAGATAAAAATAAATGTCTTTAAATTTAACCTTACAAGTTTTTCTAGGTGTTCAAAAATCTAATAAAATATTAATGCCGACAAAAGGCCTAATATGCCTTGGTTCTAGAACTTTTTCTTCAACAAAAAATGGTACACTGTTCAATACATTTGTTTAATATTTTGATAAATAAGTAAAGTAAATTTGAATTGGGATTACTCATTCATGAGTACTTTTGTTAGATATCTGATTGATTTACTAAGGTCTGTATAAGTTTGTCCTAAAGTCTGTATAAGATTGTAAAAATCAGTCATGTGTTAAAGAGACAAAAATTTCTCAAAACATAATTTTACCCATAACATTGTGGTTATTAAGTTTTATTTTTCTAGAGCAAGCAACCATAAAAATTAAACAACTGATTAAATAAGAACTGTTATTTTAGAGCACTGTACTGCCATTTCTTTAAAAGCTAAACTTGGTTAATGTAGAAACATCAATGCAATTGTGATGCTATTAATGTGCTCATATCTTCCAGGTATACAAGTCTGTAAGGTAGAAACTTTAAAAGAGCATTATATCAAGGTGGTGTTCTGAAGTTGTATGGTAAAATATATATATATATATATATATATATATATATATATATATATACACACATATATATATATAGGATTTATTTACCTGTTGTCAATAAGATATGTAAACTTTTATGTTACTTTTTATATTGGGGAACAATTTAAATGTATTTTAAGTTAATGAGAGCCTAATCTATGTAAAGGTTAAAAACTTTCAGCCTTTTTTTAATTCATGTTTTAAAAGCTATATCATACGGTGTTAGCTAATGTTCATGTGACCTCAAATAATTTATGTAAACTTTGTAAAATGATATTTAAAAAACAAAGATTAGCTTTAGAATTAAAACACTTAAGATTAATAAAGAGCCCTGCCTTACCTGAGATAAGGCTCTGTGTCCCATCTTATTATGTGAGAATGACTGCGAAAGCAGTAGGTCAGATGTTATTTCATTTAAAGTTATTTTCAAAAGTTTTTTTTTTTCCTGTCAACATTACTAGCATCTCAAACAGAGGATATAATGTATAACTCAGCCAAGAATTTTAGGGTAGCTATTACACGAACTAAGTTTGTTTACTGTTGTTAATTTTATTTTGTAATTTCCTTATGGGTGATATAAAGATTCCCTGTTAGTGTTTTACAGCAGTGTTGCTTTAAGAACACAACATTGGTTAATTTAAGATAATTAGCCATCACCTACAAGACAGACAGAATAAAACAGATCCCAAATAATAAAAAGATAAATAATTTTAAATTATAGACATTAAAGCCCAGTATTCTTTATATAAGTCTGTTAAAATTTATTTGATGGATGTTTAAGATTAGGATTTAAAATTAAAGTTATATGAAAAGGGACAAGAAAACCAATATTTGGCTCTTGCCCTCTGAGTCAGTCTGTATCCAGGGAACAGCGGACTTCTCTAAAGAGCTTTGCAACTCTGAACCGCATAACCTCCTGATCAGGGAGATTAATGAGACCACTGGAGAACAGAAAGCCAATCAGTGCATTTGCTAAGAAGAGGAGAGTCATCAGAGAAGGGAAACATCCCTGATGCTTCCGAGGGAAGCCACATGGTCAAGCAAGACCTGGACCCACCTAGCGCAAATGGCACTAGCAGAACTGAGAAGCTGCTCTCAAGTTTCCCCAGGAATGACTCCCATAAAATCTCAGCTGACTGTTCAGAATAGATAGAAACAAAAGTCAGTTTGACTGCTTCATCTTAAACACTTAGAAAAGACAGTTAAAAACAAATTACAGCCATTTCTGGGCATTTTATATAATAATAGTAATAATAATATTTTAAGGTATACACTTTATGTTAGCCTCCCAAAATAAGTAAGACTGGAAGCTACAAAGAAGGATTCTCAGACAGGAATGCCTGATAACTATAAAAAGAGGCTATCAAGATTATCTGCCAGTGGCAGAAGTTTTTAGTTGAAGGCCTACAGATATTCTTAACCTAAACACATAGGCTTGGTATTTGTTAGTATGATTATCCAGCAATGAGTAAGAGAATTAAAGGTTTCTCTATTAGACACAGAGGTCATACTAGTAAAAATATTTTGCAAGATCAGATGACATTAAATTATTAAACTGAATCTTATGGGGAGGGACAAATGTAACACTAAAAGTTAAATATTAAGTTGACAGTCCTGATAACTGGGGATATTAAAGACTGGTGAGGGAACTTCTATACAGTGACATGTTCCAGCTGCTGCAACATTTATTAAGTACTCATGTTTTTTTGTTTCTCTCATAGAAGAACCCATTCCCAGATGACTTTACTACCTGTTCTTCCCCATCCAGACTTCAAACCTAACTGACTTCTAAAAGGCGACTAATGTCCCTCAGGCGGTGCCCCCTCACGTCACCCTCTCTCAGCTCAGAAGAAGTCTAAATGAGTGACGCCTCTCTTCTTACAACAATGGAGACAAAAATAAATAGAATATCAATATAAGTAATTAATTAAGTCAGGTAAAATCAGGGAGACCTGTTTTTGGGTGAGTTCAAAAAATCGGGAGACTATTACCTGAGGGATTAAAATTCCCACAGTGCTCTTCCTACCCAATCAAATATATGAAAAAAACACATTAGAAAAGGGGGGAATGATTGACCCAACCTGATCTTTTATTAAAATTGGCAGCCATCTTGCCACAAAGCCGTGAAAAGATAATTTTGGCTTAACTATAAATTGCAGCAAGATCTGAACCTGCTTGGAAAGCCTGCCCGTGCCTTGAACTCACCCATGCCTGGCTCTCTGACCAGATAACAGCCCTCTCTGAAACTTTGTTGACACCTCATAAATATTGGCCTTCCTTGGCCAAACGACACTCTCTGAGGCTCTAATGGTCCTCATAAATTCTGATGTTGGGGCCAGCAAACAAAAATGTAAAATACCATTAGTGTGATGCTTGTCAGAATTCTGTTATTTTTAACCCCACTTTTGTGTAACTTTCTGGGCTATAAAGCTGGGCTGCTCTCCTGTTCCCAACGTTTTGGGAGGGAGAGGCAGCCAGGGTGGTGGAAATAATAAGCTTGCTTTAATCTGATTTTAATTGGAGACAGTGGTCTTTTCTTGCAACCTGGTCTAAAAGGTAAACACTACACAAACCTGGAGCTCTGCCGGACTAAAGACTTCTTGAGAAACTGCCTTTGACGATGGGCACTCGACATATATGTTGTTGTCAGAAGCTTTAGCTTCCATTCAAATGAGACCATCAAAGCTGGGTCTACATCTATGAGACCTGGAGGATATTGTTTCAATTTTTCCAAAGAACATGAGGAAGCAGTGCTGACTTCTCTCTGTAGGTTAACTGTGGCCACTGAAAGCTAAGTGTCTCCGCATGTGGACTGTGAAGCCACTTGGTCATCCTCCACTTTTCATGGTGTTTCTTTCTACTGCACTGGGAGTTTGGTATTTGCCTCATGAAATACAATGACTTCAACTGGTACACAGTGATGTAGGGAGTCCTGTCACGTGTGGTGGGTCAGGGTCTGCAGGAGAATGCACCAACCAGGCTTCTATCCCACATAGCTTGACCCTTTGACCATAGCAACCTGATTCTGAACATTGCCCTGAAACGTCTCCATATAACAAAATGCCTTTTATGGAGAGGTTTCAGACATATAAGTGATTCCTGTCTGTAACATGTCAGCCACAAGTCATTTGGAAGTCAATGGCAGAATCACATGTCCCGACCACAGATGTTTTATCACACAGCTGCACACAACAGCTTTTGGCCCACTACTCAGCAGGCCCCAACATACTGGCATCTCTGTTCTACACCATTTTCATAAAACCCAGTCAATCAAGGCACTGTCTGGTACACTCAGGATCAGCAACTGTACATCCAAAGGTTCTCCAGTGGCAGATGGCCATGGGAAGTTCAAAAATTTCATGGTATTTATCTAGCCATTTTCAAAGACGAAGTTGGAGAAACTGTGGGTTTCAATTCATTAAGGAACCATTAAATTTAGAGGAAGCACATTTCAATGAATAATCTAGAGAACTCTCACAGGCAAGGGTTCCCAAAGACTGGCCAAAAGGTCACATGAAGCCAGCCCCATTGAGGTCTACAATGTAAGGTCCATGTGTGTTTTGACTCTCAACTATGGCTTCCAAGTCTTTCAGAAAAAAAATCATGTGATATCCTGGCTGAGATTCCCAGTGCTCTGTGGAAAGCCACTCTGGGCTTAGATCTCGGTGTCCAAGGGCGACTCTCATGTGTGGCCTCCTAAAATCCCAACACAATTCATGGCGATACTTCTCTGAAGTCAGTTCCATAACGCATTCTCTAAGAGGAATCACACCAGAGTTCAAGCCCAGGTGGACCCAGGCATCTCTTACAACCACCACACAAATGACCACAATTAAAACTAAAACACTCCCACATGCTCCTCATCTTCTTCCACATAGACACTCATCATAAACTCTGGCTGGAGGTTTCCATGAAGGGCACAGCCCAATACACTGTTCAAAATAAGCACCCTTGCCCCTCATTTGCCTAAAGTCAGGGTGGCCTGGACACCCTTGCTGTGAACCAAGAGTGATCAAATAGGCCTGCCCTATATCTGATCTGCTTCTCCAATTTGAGGCCTAATGACTGTCTGGTATAGATTCTTTATGTGAATTGGTATCATAGAAAACCCAAGCCCCTATCGGCTAGGCTCTGCAGGGATTTGAAGAAATGATTTGACCCAAATGATCCCTATTCTCACTTGATTTAGCTCAGGAAGCTTACAGAGGAAAGTGAGAGACTTCATCCACAATGACTGCTCTTTTGGCCATTTTGGTTTTGGATGCACACTTGGAAACTTTTTTTAGATCCATCAGGTGCTGAGAATCTAAGCCACTGCCACCCCACCGGGCCAAGTGGCTGTTTCAGACACATCCTTTTCGAAAGCAATTAAGCAAAGAGCCACAGGTGATGCCCATTCATTTCCATTTGAAAACTGTTTTCTTCAGGCTTCACAAAAGGGTGGCCTGAGGCAAAGACCTTCCTGACATTAAGGGTAATAGAATCATAAGTAAGAAAATGGCCCAAAGCAGGGTTTCTCCACTGAGACATTACTGGTCACACTGATATCTGAGTTTTCTGAGATTCTCGCATTCCCTTCAGCTATCCAGTACATGGTCATGTAACAGAGCTTGGACGTGGTACATATCTTGGAAATAAAACCATGAGGATACTCTGGAGAGTGGCCAGTATTCAGGAAGAAAAGAGGAACTTAGGAAGATAGTAGCTGTTCACCATCCATTAGGCAAGCCACACTCCATTTTTAAATTGGGTGGGAAGAATGCTGGGAAGCTTTATACTAGACAGGACACAACCATTGATGCATTCGCATTTCAAATGTCTACAACCACGGATACAGTGGGATACACAGACATAGAAACACTCGTGTTGTCAAACGACTTTCTAGAAACTTTCCAGTCCAAACCTACAAACCGCCATTCCTACCTATTCTCAGAACATGAGACAAAACCACAAACTCACACCGACACCCACAACGGCACCTCCTTCCCCCAAGTATGGCTGTGACTATCCTGAGTGTCCTCTGACTGGTGAGCCATAATATGTTCCCACGAAATGGCCTGTCCAATCTCAGATCTGGTCTTCTTTTCAAACTTTTAGAAGTTGTCAGGAGCCATGGTTGAGCCACTACCTGCTTTCTCAGAAAAAGCCACTCTTCAGAGCTCTCCTGAAATTTGGCCATCATCACATAAGTAGGTACCAAGAAACACTGACTCTGTCTTTGGTAAATTCAAACAATTGAGACCACTGGGACTGAAACTAAGACTTGCTCTGGGTGCATGGCTTCCTGGATCCCAAGTTCAGAAAGTTCCATCACCAAGGAAGTGTGGTAGGTCACTTCCTTCAGGAACTCAATGAGGTCACTGTGATGGAAAACCACTTTGTTCTAACAGTTGCTTCCAAAGGTCCCATGATATGGAGGCTGCCCCTACTTCCTGTGACACTTTCACAAGTTAGAATGGTATATCAACCATAGGCATCTGGGAACAGCTCTGTACACAGGCCTGGTTTGGTCCATTTAATCTACATTAAGAAGAGAGAGGCTGATTCAGACACATTCCTTCATTCTGACCAGGATGTTTGACATGGAAGTTGACATGGATTTGACTTTTGCTCTCTCAGGTCCTTCATAGGTAAAAAGGTCGGTCAAAAGTCGGAGGAAAAGACCACCAAGAGACTGTCTCATGCCACAGCAAAAGGTTTATTGGGCGTCCAGCATGCTGCGGCTCAGAGCTAACTTCAGAGGAGCAAAGAACAAAGAGCCCCAAAAACAACTTGAGCAGAGTTTATTTACATTCTTTAGAGAGGGCAGGGACTTTGCATACATCATAGCCTCCTTTAGCAAATCAACATACCACGGGAAAATCAAATAACAACCCCAAAACATGATTAGCACATTCATTGGCAGGAAGAGGTCGGACAGGGGGTGATTGGTTAGCCCTGAGAAGGGGTATACGTTTAAACTGATTGGTTGAAGCCCTGAGATGTATACGTGATGAGCTGCACGGTTTCTGGGAAGGGGTTGTTTAGCAACTAGGTGGTCAGGGAAGATTTCAACACACATCTAATTGGCAGTTCCGGGAATTGTCTTAACTGTCACAGGAATTTCAGGTTCTGAGTGCAGCTTGGAAACTTTACAAAACCTGGTTCTTTATGTTTCAATTTTAATATCTTTTATTCTTTCATTTCCCACTCCTTTTTCTTACTACATTTAATCTTAAAAGTAATGAATCATAATTATTGCGGGGTCTCACACTCTATTTCTGCCAGTGGAGCGTATTTCTGTCTGATTACCATGAGTTTTTCCTGCCCAATTTGAGCCTGGAGAAATGAAACTATGCGGTTAAGCAAACAAGGTCCCAAAGTTAGCAACACCATAAGGATGATCAGGGGTCAAGCTAAGCCTGATAGGAGTGTAGTTAACCAGGGGGACTGGGTAAACCATCACTCAAACCACCCTTGTTGAATCTCCCTTTCTCTCTGGCGCTCTTCAAGGCATTTTCTCAATTTACTCATGGATTCTTTTACAACTCCAGTATGGTCAGCATAAAAACAACATTCTTCTCTCAGTGCAGCACAGAGGCCCCACTCCCTCATGAAGAGGAGGTCTAATCCTCGCCTGTCCTGTAAAACAACTTCAGAGAGAGAGTTTAAGAATTCCTACAGCACTGTGATGGAGGTCTCTAATGTCTTCCAGTCTTGATCTATTGCTGTTTCTAATCAGGCCATTTGTTGTGACCCATGGATCATAGCAACTGTTCCTGTACCCACTCCTGCAGCAGCTCCTATCCTCAATAGGATGGCTATAGTAAGGGACACTGGATGCCAGCAAAATCAGGTTGTTTGTCCCCCTAGTAGACCTTAAAATGATTCTGCATCATAATAAACCACCCTGGGAAGTATCTGCACCATTAAACAATAATTTACAAAGCTGTCAAATACATGGGTTGAAATGCAAGGAGTTCTGACTGTGTGGAGTTCAGTACAATTAAGGTTCCTTTAATTAGTTCCCAGGGGCAGGAGTCAGCTGTACTCTGGACTGGGGAAGTAGGCAAAGATGGAAACTGGGAAGTATGAGATGGTTGAGGGGTTCTGGTAGATCTAGGCATGGGAGGTTTTGGAGGCTTAATTCCTGGCTTGAGGGGATTGGGCCCTATTGCTGTGGGATTTTCTTCCTTTTTAAGCAGGATGGTGAACCAGTGACCAAAGTCATAACGAGGGCCATAAATATAGAATCGCATTTCCCATGTATTTCCCATAGACCATGTTGTTCTGAGGTAGCCCCTTTTTTTGGAAGTGAAAGTTATATTGAGGGGGTAACATAGACTATTCTTTCCTCAGCGAGTTTTTGACACAACTTGGCTAGTGGCACATTTCTTGGGATCAATCCAGGTGTCATTTTTTCCTACCTGAATGATACTGTCTGCGGAGTTTGGGTTCAACCATGTAGCTCCCGTTTGTTCACAACCCTAAGATCTTAAATAAAAGTCACTGGGTCCTCCACAGGTTTGGGCCTGTTTGCGACTTAAGAAATCAGCTGGGCACACATAAAAATCAAGACTGGCTAGTTTACACCTGAGCTGGGGAAGATGATATCCATAATTCATGGGGTAAGGTGGTCTATGTTGCCCTGGTTTGGGTTTGAGTGGGATCTGTGTGAAGTCCTCTATGTCAGGGAGATCCCAGTCAGAGAGGCCTATGTCAAGCTGTCAAATGTCCAGGTAGAGAGATGGCCACCAAGTCCATAAGAGGGCTGTATGTGAAATAGACCACACTACTTGCCCAGTAGGATTTATAGCTGCCATTGTTGCTGAACAGGCTGATGGTGATTAGGACTGCTGGTGGTCAGGGGAAGAATCCATAGCCTTACCCACACGACGGACACGCAACTTGAGAGGGTTACCAGTCTGTTCCAGTTTCCAGCCGGAGGCTGGACAGGGCGCAGGCTTGAGATGGGTGGCATGGATCCAGGAAGTGATTCCATCCACTTTCACCACTGTAAGTGTTATAAGCAGCACCTGGTATTGTCCTTTCCAGCGGCGTTCCAGGGATGATACCTGATGCCGTCTCACGTAGACGAAGACTCCCACTTGATATCGATGTGGGGTTCCCTCGTCTCCAGGCTGATAAGCACTGGCCAACTGTTTCCACAGGTATCGCTGGGTGCTGTGTTTGTTCAAGGGCTTTAAGTCTGTCAAGCAAGGGGGTGTGAAAGGAATCATTAAGTCTCAGAGTTGGGGTTAGGTCCCTTACTAAAGGAGGGGCACCATAGAGAATTTCATAAGTGGTGAGTTTACACAAAGAGGCAGAGGGTGTACTTTTTGCACGAAACAGTGCTTAAGGTAGGAGCATAGTCCAATTTTTTTATGCAGGTCTCCAAGCTTAATTTCTTTAAATTCTCTTTGATGGTTCTAATCATTTTTTCTACCTGTCCTGAGCTCTGGCATCTATAAGCACAATGTAACTTCCAATTAATCTTCAGGGTCCTGGTGAATCCCTGACTTACCTGGGCAACAAATGCCGGTCCATTATTGGACCCTATTACCTTAGGCAGGCCAAACCTTGGAAAAATGTCTTCTAGAATCTTTTTGAGCACCGTCTGAGCCGTTTCTTTCTTCATGGGGAAGTCTTCAACCAATCCTGAAAGAGTATCTACAAAGACTAGGGGATATTTAAGTCCATACCTTCCTGGCTTAATTTCAGGAAAAGTCCACTTCCCAAAATTGTCCTGGTCTGGTTCCTCGTAAGCGCTTCCCTGCAGGAAGCTTGGATGGGTAAGCATTAACTAATTGGCAGACTTGACAAGCTCTAGTCACCTTCTAAGCTATTTCTTTCCTCTGTAAGTCAGTCAATAAAAAATCCTTTCTTCGGTCCTTTAAGTGTGCCTATAACTTCTTTGAGCTTAAGTGGGTGAGCTAGTGTACGTCTTTGACATAAAGGTGGGCTTTTTGAAATTGTAAACTTGGCTCTGTAGGGTCCCAGAGTTCTGCATCTGTCTCCTCAGATGATAAGTTGCCTGAATGTTCCAGTGTGGCCAAGTCTCCTGAATGTTGATCCCCCTGGTGTGGAAAAAGTTAACAGAGTCACTCCGTTTAGGGCTGCCAATTAAGCTTCCTCATCTGCCCTTCTGTTTTTAACTGCAACGAGGTCGTTTCCCTTCTGGTGCCCTGGACAGTGCACTATAGCTAGTTCCTTAGTGCCCTTCACTGCTGAGAGAAGGTGGAGAATCTCAACTTTGTTCTTTATTTTTTTCCCAGTGGAGGTTAATAGCCCCCTTTGCTGGTAAATAGCCCTGTGCACATTAGCATTGCCAAATGCATAGTGGCTATCAGTGTATATGGTGGCCCTTTTGCCTGTTGCTAGTTCCAATGCTTTCGTAAGGGCAATCAGTTCTGCCATTTGGACTGATGTCTCTTCTGGGAGACCAGAGGATCAGATGACATTAGTTTTGCTAACTACTGCTGCTCCAGCCCACCACATACCATCTTGGAGGAAGCTGCTCTCTTTCGTAAACCATACGACTTCAGGGTGAGGCAGTGGCTGGATCCTTCAAGTCTCGTCCTATACTGGTTTCCTCTGCCAGTATGTGTTGACACTCATGAGTGACAGGTCCTGATGATTCTTCTGGCAGCCAGGTTGAGTGGAGCAGAAGGTCTAAGAGTTATTCTGTCTTTGCTAATCCAGAGGCTCTGGTAGTAGTTTATTCTGGAGTTTGATAGCCACCTATCTGGAGGTTGACAGATGATGCTCTCCAGGGCATGGGGGGCTATAATGGATAGCTTCTGTCCCAACGTTCATTAATGAGCATCTTTTATTAGAAGCGCTGCCGCTGCTATAGCTCTTAAGCAACGGGGCCACCCAGTAGCCACTGGGTCCAGTTTTTTTGATAAGAATGCTACCGGCCTTTTCCAAAGTCCCAAAGTCTAAGTGAACACTCCCCATGCTATTCCTTTCTTTTTCTCGATGTAGAGAGTGAAGGGTTTATCTATATCTGGGAGTGCTAAGGCCGGAGCAGATAGCAGCACCTTTTTTTGACATTATCAAAAGCTTGTTGGTGCTCAGGGGTCCATTGGAATTGGGCATTCCACTTTATCAGTGGGTATAAAGGGCAGCCAGAGAGGCGAACCCAGGAATCCATCACCTGCAAAATCCAGCAGTCCCAAGAAACTCTCTGAGTTGTCTCTTATTAGATGGGGGTGGTATCTGCACAATGGTTTGTTTTCTGTTCTCAGTTAGCCATCATTTGCCACCCCTAAGAGAATAACCCAGGAAGATTACTTCTTGCTGACAAATTTGGGCCTTTTGGCAGAAGCCCTATATCCAAGCCGAGCAAGCTCGGATAATAGTGCTTGGGTCCCAGACTCATAGTTTTCCTTGGTGTCCGCTGCCAGTAGCAGATCATCCACATATTGGAGTAGTGTGACTTCGGGGTGTGCAGTTCTGAAGTCGTTTATGTCCCTGTGGAGGGCTTCATCAAAGAGAGTGGGGGGGTTTTGAACCCCTGTGGGAGTCTAGTCCAGGTTACTTGGCCAGATGTTCCAGTTTCTGGGTCTATCCACTCGAAAGCAAACAGCAACTGACTGTCCTTATGTAGGGGCAAGCAGAAGTAAGCATCTTTTAAGTCCAGCACAGTGTAGCATTCCCGGTCCAGATTCAGAGTGCTAAGCAAATTATATGGATTGGGTACTGTGGGGTGAATGTCCTGCACTCTGTTGTTGATCTCTCTTAGGTCTTGAACAGGACTGTAGTCCCTAGTTACTGGCTTTCTTACTGGTAGCAGGGGGGTATTCCAGGCTGATTGACAGGGCCTTAGGACCCCAAGGGCCAATTATTTCTGAATATGGTGACTTATCCCATCCTTAGCTTCTTTGCTTAGAGGATATTGTTTAACACTGATTGCAGAGGCAGAGGCTTTTAATTCTACTACTATTGGAGGTTGTTTTATGGCTAGACCTAACCCAGCAGTTTCTGCCCAGGCATTAGGATAATCTTTTATCCATTTCTGTTGTAGTTTGCCTCTTTGATCAGTCCTAGGGGGCACGAAGTGTTGATGTTCATCTTCTATGGACATAGTCAATTCTGTGACTATGGGAGTTTTTACTGAAGGTTTTAGAACATCCACTTGGGGACCATCAGGGTTAAAGGTTACTCTAGCCCCGAGTTTGGTAAACAGATCCCTGTGCATCAATGGGGCTGGGCATTCTTGGATTACTAGGAAAGAGTGGTGGACTTTACATTTTCCTACTTCCATAATCCTCTTAGTTGTCCAAGCCCGATAAGTAGTGCCATTAGCCCCTTGAACTAGGGACCATTTATTTGATATGGGGCCCAGTGAAGCCTTAAAGGCTGAGTATACTGCTCCTGTATCCACTTCAAAGTTCACTGGAGGCCCCTCCACTTCAAATGTTACCCTGAGCTCGGGGAGGGGATCCGAGTCCTGACATTCCTAGTCCTCTTCTAGAGTCAGCATGGCGGGCTGCTGTGGCTTCTTCTTTTTGGGGCACTCTTTGACTCAGTGTCCTTTTTCTCTACAGTAGGCACATTGATCTGAGGCCAGGGAAAGCCTTTGGCGTGGGCCCAAGTATCCCTTTCTGACTCCCTGCTTTTTAAATTCTGGCGTATTTGCTGCTGTGAAGAAAATCTTAGCCAATGCTTTTGTCTGCCTTTTGCTCCTTTCATCCTTTTTTTCTTCCCTTTCCTTCTCTCTCCTCTGTTCCGTGTCCTCCTCAGTTTCTCTCTTATAATATACTTATATACTTATAATATATACTTATAATATATATCTTATAATATACTTTCTCAGCTTCTCTGTCTAAATCTCTTAAGGTCGTATTTTGTAACCCATCTAGACATTGTAACTTTCTCTTAATATCTTGGGCAGCCTGCTCAATAAAGGCCATTGTAACAAATGCCTTTTGGTCATCTGCCTGAGGATCAAAAGGAGTATATTTTCTATATGCTTCCATAATTCTCTCCAGAAACATAGAGGGAGACTCATTAGGCCCTTGGATAATCTCTCTTACCTTTGCTAAATTGGTCGGCTCTCTGGCGGCCACTCTGAGACCCGCTATTAGTGCCCGGCGATAAGTGGACAGATGCTTCCTACCTTCAAAGGTGTTGGGGTCCCAGTTGGGTCGGTTCATGGGCCCATAGGGATGGAGAGAGAGCATCACAGGGGCTTCTGAGTTTTCTATTATCCATCGCCGGTGGGTTCTTTTAGGTTGCCCATCTTCCTCCAGGGGAGGAGGGGTTGCTGCTGCTGTGGGGAAGTCCCCTGGAGGGCTTGGGTCTGGCCCAATTGCCTCTAACAGTGGAGAGGCTGAGTCAGCGGTGGGAGGATCATCAGGAACTGTGTTGGGGGTTGGGGAGGGAGAGTAGACAATAAGGAGGGGGTGGAGTGTCCAGTCTTGTGACTCAGGGAGAATGGAAGGAAGAGGGAGAGGAGCGGAAAGTTTGAATGATAGGAATGTGGGGGAAGGAGTATATGGCTGTTGATCTGGGTGGCCACGTGGCCCCGGCTGAATGACAATATCTCTGAATTTTCGGATTAGAGGAAAGTGGAAGGATTCTTCTGGGGCCATCTGAATTCGAGGATGGGCCATTCTGAAGCACAGAGAGTCTGCCAGGTACGGTGTTTTACTGAAAAAGAAAGATTCTGGGCCCTTGAGCGGACATCAGTCCAATGATCAAGGGTCAGGGACAGAGAAGAGGAAGTGCTTTGTCCCATAATGGGAGTTACTCAAACAGGGACATTGAAGACACAAACACAACACAAAGACAAACAGTAAACGTTTAACATGAGTCCAAGACAAAGATTTGAACTGAGTAACTGGAAAATATTGATGGGTTAGACAATAAAAACAGACAGTAAACTCAACATGAGTTCAGAACAATGACCAAAACTGAGTTACCGGCAAAACCTGATGGGCTGGCAAATCAAATCCTGAAGCAAAACATAACCGAGTTGAGGAAACTACTATTCCTTGAATTCCCTAGTCCTCTGGAGTGTCCCTCAGGGACGTGATCTTGGCTCTGTGACACGTCTGTCACACCATAGGAGAGAGCTAATGCT
This sequence comes from Callospermophilus lateralis, assembly GCF_048772815.1. NCBI lineage: Eukaryota > Metazoa > Chordata > Mammalia > Rodentia > Sciuridae > Callospermophilus > Callospermophilus lateralis. Next base: position 602,434 of record NW_027514453.1, on the reverse strand, counting down.
CTTCACCAACAGCCACTTTGCCACGCCCTAGCCTGAAACCCGAAACCAGAAAGAGGCACCTTACTTACCCCGAGAGGACTCCCTTGAGGTCTTCCATTCACCGCTCCCGGATATCTCACCTGGGGCCTCCAGATGAAAAGGTGCTGCAAACATCAAAGGAAAAGACAACAAAGAGGATTTCTCATGCATCAGCAAAGGGTTTATTGGGGGTCCAGAATGCTAGGCCTCAGAGCTTCCTTCAGAGGAGCAAAGAACAAAGAGCCCCGAGAACAACTTGAGCAGAGTTTATATACATTCTTTAGAGAGCTCAGGGACTTTACATACATCATAGCCTCCTTTAGGAAATCATCATGTACCACGGGAAAATGAAATAACAACTCTAAAACATGATTAGCACATTCATTGGCGGGAAAAGTTGGGGCAGGGGGTGATTGGTCAGCCCTCAGAAGGGGTATACATTTAAACTGATTGGTTGAAGCCCTGAGATGTATACGTGGTGAGATGCACGGCTTCTGGGAAGGGGTTGTTAAGTAACTAGGTGGTCAGGGATGATTTCAACACACATCTAATGGGCAGTTCCAGGAATTGTCTTAACTGCCACAGGAATTTCAGGTTCTGAGTGCAACTTGGAAACTTTACAAAACCTGGTTCATTACATTTTGATTTCAATTTCTTTTATTCTTTCAGAACCTTACAGTGGAAGGTGAGAGACTTCATTCACAATGACTGCTCTTTTGGCTATATTGGTTTTGGATGCACACATGGGATCATTTTTTTGATCCGTCTGTTGCTGATAATCTAAGCCACAGCCTCACACAGGGCCAAGAGCCTGATTAAGACACATCTCTTTCCAAAGCAATTACTTCTCTGAGGTCAGTTTCAGAACTCAGTCTCTGAGGAGAATCACACCAGTGTTCAAAACCAGGAGGACCCAGTCATCTCTTCCAACTGCCACACAAATGACCACAATTAAAACCAAATCACTCTCACATGGCACTCAACTTCTTACATGTATACACTCATTATACCCTTTGGCTAGAGGTTTTCATGAATGGCGCAGCCCAAGAGAGTGTCCAAAATAAGCTCCCTTGCCCCTCATTTGCCTAACCTCAGGGTGGCCTGAACACCCTTCCTGTGAACTAGGATTGATCACATAGTTCTTCCTTTAATACTGCTCTGCTTCTCCAATTTGAGGCCTACTGACTGTCAGGTTTAGATTCCTTATGTGATTTGGAGTAATTAGGAAACCAAAGCAACTTTGCAGCGCTTGAAAGAACTTATTTGACCCAAATGATCCCTATTCTCACTTGGTGGAAGTCAGGAAACTTACAGAGGAAGGCGAGAGACTTCATCCACAATGACTGATCTTTTTGCCATTTTGGTTTTGGATGCACACATTGCATCTTTCTTTAGATCCATCAGGAGCTGATAATCTAAGCCACAGCCTCACACAGAGCCACAAGGCTGATTCAGACACATACTTTTCCAAAGCAGTTAAGCAAAGAGCCACAGGTGATGCCCATTCACTTCCATTTGAAAACATTTTTCTTCAAAATTCACAAAGGGGTGGCCTGAGGCAAAGACCTTCCTGACTTCAGGGTAACAGAACAATAAGTCAGCAAATCCCAATGCAGGGTTTCTCCACTGAGACTTTACTAGTCACAATGATTTCTGAGTTTTGTGAGATGCTTGCAATTCCCTTCAGCTATCCAGTACATGGCCATGTCACAGAGCTTGGATGTGGTACATACCTTGGACAAAAAAACATGAGCCTATTCTGGAGAGTGGCCAGAATTCAGGAAGAAAACAGGAACTTAGGAAGATAGTAGGTGTTGCCCATCGAAAAGCAACCAACAGTCCTTTCCTAAAATGGGCAGGATGAATTCTGGGAAGCTTTCTACTAGACAGGATACATCCATTGATCTATTCTGCTTTCTAATATGTACAACCAAGGACACAGTGGGATACACAGACACAGACACAGTCGCCTTGTCAAAGGACTTTCTAGAAACAGTCCACTCTAAACCAAACAAACCACCTTTCCTACCTATTCTCAGAACATGAGACAAAACCCCAAACTCACACCCACAATCAAAAAGTCACCTCCTTCCCCCATGTAAGTCTGTGACTATCCAGAGTGTCCTCTGACTGGTGGTCCATACTATGTTCCCCCAAAATGGCCTGTCCTGTCTCAGGTCTGGTCTTCTTGTCCATCTCTGTGAAGTTGTATGGAGCCTGTGCTGACCACTACCTGCTTTCTCATTAAAGGCCCATCTTCAGAGCTCTACTTGCATTTTGTCATCCTCAAACCATTAGGTACCAAGAGAGACAGACTCTCTCCTTGGTAAATCCAAACAAGTAAGTCCACTGGGAATGGGACTGGGACTGGCTCTGTGTGCCTGGCTTCCTGGATCCCAAGTTCAGAGAGTTACAT